>NC_041393.1:116315216-116322626 GCF_002162155.2 Triticum dicoccoides | reverse complement strand
GCAACCTTGGTTAGATGTCGATGCTCTACGTCCTCGGGTCCCGGCCCTCGAGCGAGTCTTAGCCATCACTGGTTTGCCACGGCGCGATGCCGTGGACAAAGCCAGAGGGTGAGGGCTGGAGAGCCAGTAGGAGCCCTGAGTCGCGATGCTCAAGTACCCCCCCTCCCTTTAACGCGCAAGCTTGGTTAGATGTCGACGCTCTACGTCCTCGGGTCCCAGCCCTCGAGCGAGTCTCAGCCGTCGCTGGTTTGCCAGGGCGCGATGCCGTGGACAAAGCCAGGGGTGAGGGCTAGAGAGCCAGTAGGAGCCCTGAGTCGCGATGCTCAGGTACCCCCCCTTTAACGCGCAAGCTGCCGGCATGAAGGAAGAAGAGGTGCCACGGACAGGCATCAAATAACAAGCATGATGGGTCGAATGCATGGCCCGAAAATAAACGCAAGAGGGGTACACGCCGCTGGGTCTGACCCGAGCGACTTGGGGATGATGCAGCCCGAGGGGCACCCCCAATAAGGTAAGCTAAAAACATGAACAAAAGGGATACACGCTGCAGGGACGGACCCACGCGACCTGGGAATGATGCAGCCCTGAGGGCGCTCCCAGCTGGAAACGAAACTTGAAGGATGTCACCTGATAGTGTTGATGATGAAGGGGTGTTGAAGTAGCAGACGTAGCGGGCTGCGGGAGCCAATCTTCACGAGCCCCCAGGCCCTGGAGCCCCGGGAGGCTCCGGAGGCGCTGGTGGCTCCTCGCGAACCATCTCCATCTCTGCCAGGACTGCAGAAGCCTGGCCTCCTGAGCCTCCACGATGCTCCTCATGAGGCGCTGGCGCACCGCAGCCGCGTTTGGCAAGCCGTAGGGCATGCGAACGTAGCTGTGGGGCGGTCCTTCGCAGCGCCCCACGCGTGAGGGCCAGAAGCGCTCCTGAGAGGCGACTCGGTTGAGCCCTGGGATGTCGATGCAGACGCGCAGCCCGCCATCCTCTCCTAGATGGGGAGCTGTGGCGGGTAAGCGGCGGTTGCCACTCATGACTCTTGACTCCTGCAACTCCTGCGTGATCTGACTGACAAACTCCTGAGGGTTTGGCCCTCCTTGCTTTGCTCCTTCCTGAGGGAAACATGTTTTAAAACACGCCTCCAAGTGGTGCCCAAGCGCCTCTCTCGTGACCTTAGCAAGGTCGGTGGCCCTCCAGGGGGGAGCCCCCGAGCCTTGCTTGAGGAGGGCGCCAAGCGCGCCTCCCTATGTGAGAGAAGGAGGTGCCCCCTGAGCAGGCGCAGACCCTGAGGGGCCTTCCTCCTGTGGGGTCGGGCCTAGCAATGTCTTCTTCTTCTTGGGGGCGGTCTCAAGGAGCCTCCCGCTCCCGCGATCTGGGTCTTCAAGTGATGCGGCCTGAAAAGCTCGTTCCAGGGAGCACACTGCGTCTCTTTCTTCACAAGGCACCGTGATGACTCCTCCACTTCCTGGCATCTTGAGGGCGTTGTAGCCGTGATGAGTCACGACCATGAACTTGGCGAGAGCTGGGTACCCGAGGATGGCGTTGTATGGCAGGCGAATATGGGTGACGTCGAAGTCGATGAGCTCGGTGCGGTAGTTGTTGCGTGCCCCGAAGGTGACAGGGAGGCGGACCTGCCCAATTGGAACTATGGAGCCGTCGGTCACTCCGGAGAAAGGCTTGGTTGGCTAAAGCTGATCGTAAGGCACTTGGAGATTGTTGAATGTCTTTACGGACAGGACGTTGAGCCCTGCCCCGCCATCGATGAGGGTCCTGGTGACTTGCACGTTGCTGATGACTGGGGAGCAAAGCATTGGGAGGACTCCAGCTGTAGCCACGCACTTGAGCTGATCCGCTGAGCTGAACGTGATGGCGCACGCCAACCACCTGAGGGGGCGCGTGGCTTCAAGCTTGGAGAGGACTGCATTCACTTTGCGGGCGAACTGCTTGAAGATGCGTTGAGAGGCTGGGGCTTGAACTCCGCCCAGTATGCAGGCGATCGCGCGCGGCTCCTGGAAGCCCCCAGCCCCCTTGTCCTGATGATGATCCTCGTTTCTCCTTAGCTGCGGAGGCAATGGAGGGAGGCCTGCGTTTCCTTGCGGATGATCCTCGCGAGGCTAATCCCTCCAGTCTCCCTCGCGAGGCTGATCCTACCAGCGATCCTCGCGAGGTCGGTCGCGCCACCCTTGGCAAGGGCCGCGGTCTTCCCAGCGTCCTGCGTTCCTTCCTCCTCCTCAGCCATAGCCACGATCGTTGCGGTCAGGGCGTCGGCCGACCCTTCCTTCTCGCACGGCTCGGAGCTCTTGGCATTCGTTGGTGTTGTGGGTGTGGAGGTCATGGTACACACAGTATCGGCTGCCCTTGAAAGACTCGGGCTGATCTCTGCCCCTCTTGGTGTCTGGTTCTTCCACGAGCACGACAGCCCCCTTGCGCTTCACGTCCTTGGCCTTGGATTTCTTCTCTTCTGGGTCTGCGGCTGGCAGCTCGAGGAGGGAAAGGCGCCCTTCCTTAGCCCTGGGGCACTTGGTTGCCAAGTTGAACAGCTTCAAGGAAGTGCACAGATCTTCATGCATCGCGAGCTCCTCCTTCATCTTGACGTCACGCACGCCGTCGGAGAAGGCTGAGATGATGGCCTCCTCGGTCACCTTGGGAATCTTGAGACGTGCGTTGTTGAAGCGCTGGATGTACTTCTGCAGGGTCTCCCCTGGTTGCTGCTTGATGCGGCGCATGTCGCTCACGACAGGTGGCCGGTCGCGAGTACCTTGGAAGTTGGCGATGAAACGGGTGCGCATCTCGTCCCAGGAGGAGATCATGCCTGGAGCCAGGTTCAGGAGCCAGGTGCGGGCCCCGTCCTTGAGCGCCATGGGAAATCAATTCGCCATGACCTTCTCATCCCCGTTGGCGGCTTCGATGCCTAGCTCATAGAGCTGGAGGAACTCTGCAGGGTCGGCCGTGCCGTTGTAGTGAGGAGGCAGGTCTGACTTGAACTTGCAGGGGCACGCGACGCTGCGCAGCTCGATGGTGAAGGCGCGGCAGCCTACTGTGGCCACGGGAGGCCTCTGGTGACGAGGAGCTTGGTCTTGCGGGCCCCCATGCGCTGCAGCTGGGAGCAGCGCGGGGTCTTGGCGTGCTGGAACAGGAGCGTGGTCGCGACGGACCGGAGCAGGGAGCACTCGGGCAGCTTCTTGGGGGCGAGGAACCTCTTGGCAGCTCCGCTCTTGCTGCGCTGGCGCCGGACGGAGCGGGTTCCGCCTAGGGGCCACGCGCCTTGGGGCCAGGGCGCCTTCTTAAGGGGGAGGCGGCTGAGGCGCCCCCGGAGCTTCATTGCCCGCGTAGGGCGGGGCGCGGTGCAGCGAGAAGGACGGCGCGGGGGTGCCCCCTGCGGCGCAGACGAGCTCGGCGACGCGGTCGAGCCACTCTTCGTAGACGTCATCGACTGGGCGGTAGCGCAGGAGCTCGTTTGCCGCGATGAGCGCAGCTCGAGCCTCCATGGCCGCGCGGGGCGCGCGGGACGAAGAACCAGCCGAGGCGAGCGAGGGTGTAGCAGTGCGGCCGTCTCGCCTCATGGATGGATGCTGGGACGATGCTTGCTGCTCGTTCCCGACCGGGCCGGTGGTGGCGTTGACGGCAGGTGACGGGGAACGGCGGGGGTGGCCGCCGACGGGGGGCCGTCTGGGCGACGCGGGAAGCGAGAGCAGCTCGGCGCTCGGCGCGGGCCCAACGAGCGTCTGACATGGACGCGATGGTCAGTGAAGAACAGGGCGGCGGAAGACGAATTCCGGCGCACCCCTACCTGGCGCGCCAAATGTCGGATTTCGAGTTCCGGCAGACCCTCTAGATTCGAACACTGGGGTGCGCGCGGAGATTTCGCCCTCTACCTACCTGCACCTCACCGCCTCGCTATGATCTAAGCAATCAAAGGAACAACACAAGAGACACAGAGTTTATACTGGTTCAGACCACCATTGTGGTGTAATACCCTACTCCAGTGTGTGGTGTGGTGGATTGCCTCTTGGGCTGATGATGAACAATACAAGGAAGAACAGCCTCGCGAGGGTCTGTTCTCAGCTGGTGCGATGAACTACTAGTGGGAGTTCAGTCGCTCTCTCTACTGGTTTCCTGGTGATGGCCGGATGCCTCTACCTTGTGGTGGCTAGTCCTATTTATAGGCAAAGGCCCTGGGACTCTTCCCAAATATTGAGCGGGAAGGGCGCCAACAATTGGCCATTTTGAAGGAGAACATCTAGTACACTTATCCTGACTAAAGTTGGTCCTCGCCTGCCAAAGGCTCTGGCGGTGACGTCGGCTTGGGCTCCACGATGACCTCCATCATTCCGTTCTGCTGGTCTTGGTCTTGTTGCACCGAAATGGATGCCTTTGCTTGATGCTCTCGCCTGTGCTTGCTCCCTTTACACCAAAGAGGAAAGGGAGGACACCGCGCGGCCTGGCGCCCGCCTGGCGCCCTTGGTCGTCATGGCTTGCGTCATGGGCACCTCGTGAGGTACCCCGCCTTGATCTCTCCGCCTCCTCGCGAGCCAGCCTGACGAGGCCGCTCCTGAGGAAGCCTCCTGTCGTCCGCCCCGCGAGGCTTGGCACCTCGCGAGGGTCTTTGAGCTCGTGCTGATGAACATGGGCCATGCTGGGCCGCCCCTTGAGCCACGCCGCAGGCCGCAGGCAGGCAAGTCTGGGGACCCCGTTCCCAGAACGCCGACAGCTGGTCTGACTCTCATGGTGATTGTGGTGCTCAACTCTTCGCCGTGTCTTCCTGGGGTGCTCCCATTCAGAGAGGCTGGAGGTGGAGCGGCTTCGTCTTGAATGGAGCTTCGGTGGAGATGTCAAGTCATGACTGACCGGTAGGTGCTACGCCTTGTCATGCCTGATCGCAGCTGCTACGCACGACAGATCTTCCAAAGACTTCAAGCTGTGTCGGCTGGTGGTACTTGTTGGCAGCATGGTGCTGAGGTGTATCAGTGGCGACCGCGACATGCTCAGCTGTTTGCACGCAGGGAGGAGGTGCCGTGGTGGCGTCGACAATAGCTGGACCGAGCAAGGTTGATGCATCAGTACAGTTCTGAAGACGGAGCGGTGGTAGTTGGCGGCAGCGTCTTCTGAGTGCACGCCGGACCAGTGAGACCCATGCCCGGTAAGCGTCCTGGATGGGAGCTCAGGTCTTAAATGTTAGGTTTGGTTGCGATGTCTGTTTGGTATTAGGCCCAGGCTATCTGCCCTCTTCATCAACTGGATAGGTGTAGCGACAGTTTGTTGCTTAGACGGCGGCTTTAGTCTTACTGTTGTATTACTTTGTAAGGTCTTGTAAGAATAATTAATAAAGTGGTTGTATGCATCGCCCAAATGCAGAGGCCGGGGGTCATCCTCCTTTACTAAAAAAAATTGAATTGAAGTGGCTGATTGCACTAATGTTCTGAGCAGAGTTCAGCACATACCTCGAAATTACAAAATAACAAAATCAGCTTAAAGAATGTGAAAAACAATGGCATTACTTTTGCCTGTGGGGGCTGAAGGAAAGTGCAAGTAACGTCCCTTTTGTGTGGGAGCAAAGCATACGTGGAGAAAATCCGACCCATCGTATGAAAGCACCCACCATCTGGAATTCCGCATGTTTATATCAAGCAGTTAAATCTTGACTTTCTCCGATGAAAGGGAAAAGACAGCCCTTCTCCTCCCAAAACGGACGATGCAGCAGCGTACCACACCACCCCACGAGGTGACATGTGTGTTTCTTTTCCTTTCTCTTCCATTATTGACACAAAGGACATATGACTATCGGTGGCGCATCACTTCCATTATTGACATCAGAACACGTCAATTTGTCTATGTACGTGGCTATATATGCTGGTAACAGAATTTTGTCATATATATACTCAACGAATGCTCAGATTTTGAAAGCAGCCGTCTACTTACCACTAATTTTGCTTAAAACGGAATCCTGACAAGGACTAGGAAATTCAGGACCATCCTATCATTATTTGTTCTTGTTACTTTTTGTACCATGTAGGAAATGTTCAATGTGAAATCGCCAGAAGGTTAATTAATTTTTTTGAAATAATGGAAGAGATGCCTTTGTCGGCCTTTCATGATGCGAATATGTACACAACCAAAATTTTTAACTCTCAGAGAAAAATATTTTTATATAATGTTTGAAAAAGGAAAATGAAATATAGTTAATAGGTGTGATATACTCCATCTATTCCTAAATATTTGTCTTATTAGAGATTTCAAATGGACTACTACATACGGATATATAGACATATTTTAGAGTGTAGATGCACTCATTTTACTTCGTATGTAGTCACTTGTTGAAAGCTCTAGAAAGACAAATATTTAGGAACGGAGGGAGTACAACATATAAAATAAACGAAGTATAGTGGGTAGCCTATTACGCAACCTTCATCCAAACTAGGTTACAAATTCCCCGGTAACCAATTGCAACTTTGTAGCACAGCAGGTTTGCCCAGTTCTGGCGAGGGACGGGCAATGACGATGGTGCGTCTTTGACTTGCTCCTGTGTTTGTAGTTATCGCTAGGTGGTCTACATATCTGTAATTTCTATTACCTTCGGTGTTCATTCTACTAACTTAATATTCAACCTTGATATTTGATGAATAGATTGGAAGTTTTCTGTAAAACTTCATAGTGCACTAGCCACTTAGGGCTTCTCCAACGCTGACCCGGAAATGGACACAAAAAATGTCTGTTTTTATGTCCAGACATGGTCCGTGGACATGATGCAAAAGAGAGTCATCCAAAGCTACACATAAATTAATTCTTATTGTCCGGTTGGCAGGAGAGAGAGAAGAGGGGGGTCATGCATGCGGTTGCTTCTAATGGAATATTGTGGTGCGATGTCCGGTTGGGAGGAGAGAGAGAGAGAGAGGAGAGGGGAGAACCACGCAGAGGCTTTGTGTTGGTCAAGTGCATGTCCGGACTCCCGTGGAGCTCCCCCTTTGTTTTTTATTTGAATCGCTCCACGGACTGACAGTGGTCCCAATTGAATGACAAAAATTAACAAAAGTGATCCGCACAACATATACCAGAACTTTGTAGGTCTCCTTTGGAGATGCCCTTACGACTTTGTTGCTCTTGACAATTTTTTTTAAAATGTTTTTAAGGTCGGCAAGAGGGCTCTCTCGCATCATCTTCTCCAGGGCGACCGGGGGAGCAAACCCTAGCCTCCCTCCCGCCACCACCCACTCCTCCCTCCCCTCTCCCCTTGTCGTCCTCGGAGGCGGCCGTTGGGAATGCCCACGCGCTGCCGGTGAAGCGGACGAGGGGACCTAGCTTCTCGCGGCGTGGCGTGGCTATCAAGAAGGGAAGTCCATGGCGGCGTAAGAGCCTCCTCCTGCGACCGACAATACTACATTCCCGCGCAAGTTTCAACAGGCTTTCACGGGGTGGAGGAC
>NC_041393.1:116310062-116314972 GCF_002162155.2 Triticum dicoccoides | reverse complement strand
CAAATTCGAAGTGGTGGTTCCCTCAAAAAAAATCTAAGTGGTGGGGCCCATGGTAATTAACTAAATCACAACCATTAATCTTTAATTAACCCGTAAAACCACCGTGAAGTCCCGTGCTTGTAGCATTACTCTCCTAACGGCATCACCGTGGACAGCGGACTCGGCAAGGGGTGCAACCGATCTGCGGTGCATGGAACCCGAAGCAGCGGCTCCGAACATGGCGGCGGAGGCATCCCCGTCGGGGATGACAGGCCACGAGGCAGCTCCTTGTGGCGGTGCCAAGGGGCGACGGATCCCAGTATATCGCAAGGGAAAACGATAGAACAGGCGAGAGTACCTTTATTTTTCTGTAGTGCTAACTTATTAGGTGCATGGTCCCATCTAGTTACCGGCAAAGGAAATGTTGGTACTAACTAGACATCTTTAATTCAGATAAGTATTTCTAGGTGTGGACAGTCTTGTCCAGCTCCCATCTATGGAGAAAGTGGGTTGAATATTGATGGACTAACTTGTGCTGGTGTGACAGTATTATACATATTTTGAGTATATGAGAAAAAGATGAATCTGTTGAGTAGTGCAGCCGTGCAGATTTGAAATTCGGGTTCTCGTCAAATCAGGTCAAACAGTGTTTGCCCTCCTTTCTTCTTGACGGGAAACAGTAGGTGTTTACCTACCTACTTCAGATTTTATAAAAGTTGAGTTAGGCTACTTACAAAGAACCTGGAATCCGGGCACTGAATCAATTAATATATTTTTCTTAATAACATAACATGAGGAAAACAATGGTCATCATTTTTTTTGACCCCAAAACCGTAGAACAATTGTTCTACGGTAAATTTTCATTAATAAAGTTATGTACAAAAAGGAAGTCAACATTGGCGCAGTGGCTAGCTGCTCTATGCACTATGGTCATCATCTTTCTTAATGCCATAACCTTTCAACAACAACAAAAGATGGTAGCTCCCAGCCTCTGCATTGTCTGCATGCACACGGTAACAGCGAATGAGGTATTACATATTGTAAACTAAAAACCGACCATGAACTAAGTCTATAGACAACTATGACAGAGATTACATATTACATTTATGTATGGCTAATGCTACTGGTAGACAACATATCTCGTACTACCATCTCTAAGTGACTACGCCCAAAAATATAAGGATTTAGCAGTTCTTTTTTTTCAAAAAGCGGATTACCCCTGGCCTCTGCATTAAGTGATTAACATAGCCATTTTATTAAGCAAAGCAGCAACAAAGTCCGTAGTTAAGTATAGGGATTCAGCACTTCCACACGTTGTATTGAATCTAATGCATAGCCAAGTGGATAACCTACAAAAATTGGGAACTCTTTTGTTGGTAAACACAATACATTACAATATTTTCAAATAGACCAAGATAAAGCACACAGTCCCACTGGATTTGATCTTTGAGTTGCCTATGGAACCCTCTCAATTTTCAAACATTATTACATATAAAAATACTAGTTGGAGGTAGTAGAATGGAAGCTAAGAACCTTATCCGGCACAATTGTTCCGTGAACTGTGTAACACCATGAAACAAACAAATGGTAAATTGGTTCCTCCTTGTTGCAAAAGCAAAACAGTTACTACCGTTCCAGTTGTGCTTGGCTTGATTATGTTTGGTTAAGACAACCCCTCGTGAAGTTACCGGATAAAGATTTTAATCGTATTTTTTTTAAAGAAAAACACGAGTTTCCGATGAACATCCTGTGAAAGAGGTAACTGCCGTTGACCAAGTCAGCATACATTGGCTTGATAAGAAAGCCTGATGCATGTACTCCAACAGAAACCATATGTCTTCTATGATAAGTGAACACACATTAACCGCCGAACCAAATGCATCCAGGCCGTCCACTTATTACCGGTGAGGCCCGTCGAAACCTAAGTATTAAGTGGTGCCCGGGTCAACAGTTTCCCTACCCGAACATCCTTCTTCTAAATGATGGCGTATGACAAGGATTATTCCTGACAGAGTGGATTGTCAAAATTGTCATGTAACCAACTTTCCTCCCATAAGTGAGTTTTTTTTTTGCTTTTTTTCTACAAAAGTGGGAGATCCCCGGCCTCCCATAAGCGAGTGATGGAACCATTCCCAACAACGAAAGCGCCCCAACTGAAGAACTCCTCTTTGACCCTGTAGTCAGCAAGTTCCATAGCCACATTAGTAGAATTTTGAGTGGGGTTACTTGTTACATAACAATTCTTGCCGCACTTCATTCTCATTAAGTAGTTTAAACAGCCATCTGTTGAGAAGGCATTGTTTTCTTTTTACTTCTCATTTAGTAGCTTAAACAACTACACTTAAGAAAATTTACCTGAAAAAATTATGGCATGCACATATGGTATGGTATTACTATGCTTCTGCAAATTTCGTGCTCTTCACAAAAACACATAAACTACTAAATTAGTGGCTAGAATAGAATTATTATTTTCAGATAGGAACTCTCACCAAGTATTTCCCGCTGAAGTAGGCTTGTAATTAACCTTCATAAACCCGTAAAAAAAGCTTCAAAAATAAATAAATAAATCTGATAACGCCCGAACGTGAGGTATGAGCACACCACAAATCGAACGTTTTTTAGACAGGTTTAGTAACGCGAGGATGATAATTTTAGTTGAAAAGCATGGCAACTTCGTGTTTCAGTTTAATTTTAACAGAAAATTGCCGTGTGTGTCAACTAACTTGCCATCCTTGCGTCACTAGAATTGACATCGAAAACGTTCGATTTGCCATGTGCTCGTACCTGACATCAGATACTTATCATTTTCGAAAATAAAAAAAAGGGATTGTCAACTTAACTGTTGTCATCACCTGACAGACAGTTGGAGCTATATAGGTAGGCTCTCCTGGCGTCAGATTTGCTGGTTCCTGCCTGCCACAGAAGCACTGCTCCTGCCCACCCAAATCTCCACGGCTCACCTCTGTGCTTGTCCAAATGCGTTACACGGTACGTACTACGTAGGCTGGCCACTGTACATGCGTACCCGATCTCCCCGGCTCAGCCACGAATTAAGTTCTTTTCCGCCACTGTTGGCATGATCATGGCTGCCCAAAGCAGAGCCCTCCGCCACGCAACTACCGTGCTACCATTGCATCAGCATGTGCCTGTGTGGCTGTAAAACCTTGAGCTGACTCGCTCGCATACTCCATGGATCTGCAAGTGCACATCAAGATCACCCCTAGGTACAGTGTGCAAGACCCATACGTGTGTAGTGCAGTTTGGCGATGAGCAATGTCGACAAGCACGAGCCGGCGAGCTAGCTGGTCGATCGACCGACGTGTTCCGAACCCATAGGAGACGCTACTGGCCAACGTTGACCTATGCTAGCTTGTCACCTTATGTGCATACTTAGACCGTGGTGACTGGCAACCAGTGACTTGGGATTGCGCCTCGATGTCACGGGCGAAGCGACTTGGGGGTGGATCTGGAGCGCTACAGTCTCGTCGCCGTCGCGTTCCGGCCTGCCGGGGCGGCGGTGGGACGGCTCATCTGCCCCGGTTCATGATCACCATTCACCGGCTGTTATTGTTGGGTCGACAGTTGGCTACTCGGTCGCCAGCCTCCCCTGTGTTGCGCTTATGGGCAGCGGTAAACCCTTGGCGGGCCATCATGCAGCATGCGTGCGTCTCAACGTCCGGCTGGCCGGCTTACACGTACACTAGGTAGCGTAGGTAGCGTACTCCTACCGGGCAGCTTCAGGTGGTGAGTGGGGGCGCATGTTTTTCGGGTAGAGGACACGACGGCGACGCGACGTCGGTGCTTTTGCTCCAGTAAGCGCACGCCTCGGCCTTCCTTCTCACATCCGCCTGTATCTTTTCCGCCATTTTTCTTGGGAGGAAAACAACCGGTCGGCGGACATGATTCGCCCGGTGTACCCCCTTTCTACGTACGGTCGCATTTTACCATCCTTGTGATTGGCGACGGTGGTCCGCGCCACTTCCTCCGACATCAACACACACGGCTCCATCGTTCGTGGCTTCGTGCATGTGTGGTGCCGGACGGATGGATGGAGCTGAATGAATCATCACCATGCAGGTCCATGGACTGGCTAGCTTGGCTTGGCCAGTTGGTGTTTTAATACTTCGATGATGCGACGGAACGGGCACGACTGGTTCGAGGGCACGATGCATGCATGCTTTCTCTTTTAAAGTATACTTTAATGATGATCGAATTATTGCTTCTGTACGTACGTATTTCGCATGCTCCTCTCGTGCAATTATACGTACATGTACGACTCGGTTGAGTTGGAGGAACCTGCGGGCGTGGTGGCCAGCCAACAAGATGATCATACTATGTGTTGGGGGTCATTGTCTGGAAAAGAATCTGTTTGTTGATTAGACTATTCCATCATCAGCTGGTTAATTGCACACATCCTTAGTTTAGTCCTGGCAAGGAAACTGCGTCGTCGGCTGCTACAGCTATGATTAGACCTCCAATCCTCCATCATAACTGTATGTGTACGCAGTGCAATAATAGTTCTCTTCATCGTCTCAGCCTCTCAGGTTAGTCGGGAAAGATAAGGACTAGTTGAAACTGCTCAAATGGGTTTATGTTAGATAAAGCATGTAGGGGTACTTGTGATGATAGTACTGTAGTACTCCATCTGTAAAGAAATATAAAAGCGTTTAGATCACTATAGCAACTAGTGTATCGATTAGGCCAACTCCAACGCACGACCCCAAATTGCCCGCCCGTGTCCGTTTGGGGGTAAACCGACAAAGCAGGCCCTCCAACGTGCGGCCGCAAACTGACCATCGTCCGTTTTCTATCCGCTTTCGACCCATTCTCTGCCTAAGTTTGCGCCGAGTTTGTAGCCGAACGGACACGTGCGGACGGCGCATGGCGCCTGCCCATATCCTCCCCTGGCCCGCCTATCGGGGACACAAACC
>NC_041393.1:116239950-116309884 GCF_002162155.2 Triticum dicoccoides | reverse complement strand
AGCCTTGTCGCAGCCCCCGTTCCCTCGACGCTCCGAGCTGCCCAACCACGACGACCTGATTTGCGCACCCGCGGTCGGATTTGAAGCACATTCGGCCGGACTTGAGCTCGCCCGGCTGCGGGAGGCCGCGTTGTGCCATGGACTGGCCGGGCATCGGACCGGAAGGTTCCGGCAAGGCCGCAAGCCGCATGCAGGTACTGACTCCTCCTCTAGCCACTCGGATCTACCCCGTCGGCTGTTCACCAGCAAATACACGAACGGCCATCGGCTGGGCTCGGTGTTGGCCCAACGGCTCGACGGCGCATCTTTGCTAGTCATAAAGTGTGACGACTGCCCAAGAAAGGTCTTGTGACGCGTGTCTACAATGCCGGAACATCCCGGATGGTTGTTTTTCAAGTGCTCAAACGATGGGGTATGTGCTACTTTAGCTTCGGTTGTGCTCTCGGATTCGACTAGTTGTACTCACTTAAATTTTTATTGTGTAGAATGGATGCAACTTTTGGTATTGGGAAAAAGAATACAACGATCTATTGATATAGCACAATTTAGTAGATGTTCGTGCACTTGTTGCTAGAATAGAGGCTATCGATGAGACTAGATGCGAGGAAGCAAAGTCTACTTCTTTAGACTCGGAGAAGAAAGAAGCACACAAGATCGAGCCTCCACAGGTCAACAATGAATGCATCAAGAAGGCACTAATCCAACTTACAGGAGCAGTTATGGAAGTTGGATATCTTCTAAAATGTCTTCCTGTGGTTCTTGTTTTCTTCGGTCTTGTTATTATAGTCAAGATTTGGGGGTACCCCCCGCGTACCCCCCACGTAGCCTCCCTGAGCGAGGCGACTGGGGCGGCCCTCTCTTGCCCCTCCGCCTAGCTCTCCTCCCCTTGCTCCCTCCCGCCGCTGCGATCGGCCAGTGTGCCCGGGCGCTTGCCTGCGCGGCGCCTTTCTTGGCCGGCGGTGGCGGCCCCTCTTCCTTCTCCCGTCGCGGTTCCCGGCTCGGGCGGCGTTTTCCGGTGGTGGAGCTCCTTGGCGGGCGGCGTTCTGGTGCAGATCAGGCGGCGGTGGTGGCGGGCGGTGGGGCTTGGCCGGCGGCGCCCTCCAGGCCCAGATCTGGGCCCCTTCGGGCCCGATCTGGGTCCGGGCGGGCCGGCTTGGCCTCCGGCGGGTCGCCTCTGGCTAGTCCCGCGAGCCACAGGAGATGGGGGCGGCGGGTATTGCGCCGCGTCTGCTGCAGCGTGGCGGCGGCAGCTTAGCGAGCCTGACCTGGGCCTGGTTGGGCAGTTGGCCCGGCGTGCGCCTGCTCTGCGTCCGGTCTGCTACCGCTTGAGCCGGTGGAGGTTGTCCCCTCCCACGTGGTTGCGGTACTGCCGACCCCTGTCAACGGTGCTTTTGTTCGGCCTGGCCGGCCTCGCGATATTTGTCATGGTAAGACAACGGTGGTATCCTCGTGACTGTGGTGGCGCATGTTGGTGGGCAGTACGCAGGGTGGAGCCAACAATTGGTCCTGGGTGGTGGGTGTGAGAGGTAGGGAAAAATCTCTGTCGGGCCTGGCCGACTCCGACGCAGTGACGCCTGTGGGCGCCGCCATCCTTCTTGAAGGGCGTCGGGTATACCTCTCCCTCACTCCCCTCCGCGTACCAGGAGAAATCCTAGGACTCGTGCGGGCAGCAACGTCGTCGTCGCCGTGGTCCTTCTTGAAGGTGTTGCTTGGTACTCGGTGATTCGATGGCATTGGAGTGTGGAGGAATTCTCCGGTGGACGCAGCGGTTGCGGGATGCTACAACTTTCGTTGAGCCGGTGTTGCTCGCATTTCTTTATCTTATTTTCTCTTGTTTTCTTTTGGGCATGATTGTGCTGTCTGCCCCAGCGTGGTATCGTTGGTTGTATCGCTGACGGTTGCTTTGTAATGCAAAGCAGGGGGGAACCCTATTTCGAGCTAGTTAAGATTTGGTGATGTGCTTCATGTATCAAAAATCAATGGTGAAAATAAAGATATGTGTTTGCAAAAGTAAAATGTATGCGGACGAGATGCGGCCGATGCAGGACCCCAAACAGACAGAAACAGACGAAACAGATTCAGCCAGGAATCGTTTAGGTTTATCCATCGTCGACTCCTCATCAACCCGATTTGTAGTCTACCAGTTTCAAGAAGTGCCATAAAATCTACTTTATCTTCTATGGCTGATTCAGCCAGGAACCTTTTCTTAGCCAAGTCTGCTAGACCTCTGCTATTCCAAAAGATCCCTTTCATATTTCATCGTGGATTTTTTTCTAAAGTTTCACTCTCGCACTTCTACGGACCGCTGATATTGGATAAATCTTCCTCTTCCAGGATCGTTTAGGTTTATCCATTGTCGACTCCTCATCAACCCAATTTATAGTTTGTGGTACCTCCACCACCCGAGGCGTGGGGTCACCCAGTCGCTCAGACTCCTCACCTCCCGCCTCTCCTTCGGCATCCGAAGAAGGCATCATTTCATCACAAAAGTTCTCCAGCGTAGAGATGCCCAAGTTATTAATATCAGTATCCGACGTAGGCTTAACCGCTGCTAAAGCGTGGATCAACTCGGAAGCTCTCTCAGCCTCTAAGTCTAAAATATCATTAATCGATTTAACAATTTATTTCCCATTAGACCTAAGTGAGACTCCTATGTCATGTGCCTTACCAATGATCACATGCTCAGCAAAGTGCATAATAGAACATTGCTTATTAATCGACATACTTGTCTGAATCTCGACGTCCCTAAGCTTGGCGGCCCTCGTAGCACGCCCAAGCTGAAAGTCGTCGGCGTCTGACTGGTCCTCAACCCGGCTGCTAACGCGCCTGCCAGACAACACCGGGTCTTGATGTCCACCAAACGCGATCACCTCCTCCGTAGTCCAGACCCGTGGTGACTGGAACGTCTCCCCGGGTCCGTCCGGTCTGGTAAGCACAGGTGCTGGATAAGAGGAGAGTCTGGCACCTCTAGAGCCTCCTCCCAACTCCCCCACCGCCGACAGACTCGCTCCTGCTAACAACGGTGTCGGTGAAGAACGCGCGAGTGAGTCAGGGGCCTCCTGCCCATAACTCTCTCTCACCGGGGAGTCCTCCTGATGCCTACCCGGGGACTGAAGCGCAGGCACCAGAGAAGGCGTGGGACTCGCCTGGCCCTCCTGCCCAGCCATGTCCGCCCGCCCCTCCTCCCCCAGCATCGGCCTCGGGCTGCGCACCAAACCCCTCTGATCAGAGACACTCCTGGGCTCCATTGTCGGGGGCACCTCAACGACAAGGGAGGCCATCGGGATAGGCAGCAACACTTGCTCATCTGCATCATCACTCTCCGCCCGTTCACCCCAGAGACGAGGAGGCGCGAATGATGATGGCCCGAAAGACCCAAACCTCAAAGTGTGCACAGGTGTAGAAGATGACGGCGCCGCACCCATCTCTGACGCATGTGGGGTGGATTTTCCACCTGTTGAATCAGAACCATCCCGTGGGCCACCCGCCCTCTCTACCCCCGCCACCTATCCCTCCTCCCCTCGCTCCCTCCCGCCGCTGCCATCGGCCGGCGTGGGCGGGCGCTTGCCCGCGCGGCGTCGTTCTTGGCCGGCGGTGGCGGCCCCTATTCCTTCTCCCGTCGTGGTTCCCGGCTCGGGCAGTTTGTTTCGACGGAGGAGCTCCTCGGCGGGCGGCGTTCTGGTGCAGATCAGGCGGTAGAGTGGCGGCGGCGCGGCCCCTTGGCGGTGGTGGTGGCTGGCGGCACCCTCCAGGCCCAGATCTGGGCCCCTTCGGGCACGATCTGGGTTGGGGCGGGCTGGCCTGGCCTCCGGATGGTCCCGCGAGCCACGGGAGACGGGGGTGGCGGCTATTGCGTCACATCTGCTACAGCGCGACGGCGGGAGCTTAGCGGGCCCGATCTGGGCCTGGCTGGGCAGTTGGCCTGACGTGCTCCTGCTCTGCGTCCGGTGTTCTACCGCTTGACCAGGTGGAGGTTGTCCCCTCCCACGTGGCTGCGGTACTGCCGGCCCCTGTCAACGATGGTTTTGTTTGGCCTGGCCTGCTTCGCGACGTTTGTCGTGGTGAGACGACGGTGGTGTCCTTGTGGCTGTGGTGGCACATGTTGGTCGGCGGTAGGTAGGGTGGAGCCAACAATCGGTCCTGGGCGGTGGGTGTGAGAGGTATGGAGAAATCTCTGTCGGGCCTGGCCGACTTCGACGTGGTGACGCCTGTGGGCACCGCCATCCTTCTTGAAGGGCGTCGGGTATACCTCTCCCTCACTCCCCTCCGCCTACCGAAAGAAATCCTAGGACTCGTCTGGGCAGCAGCGTCGTCGTCGTCACGGTCCTTCTTGAAGGTACTGCCTGGTACTCGGTGATTCGTTGGCATTGAGTGTGGCGGAATTCTCCGGTGGGCGTAGCGGTTGCGGGATGCTACAACTTTCATTGAGCCGGTGTTGCTCGCATTTCTTTCTCTTATTTTCTCTTGTTTTCTTTCGGGCTTGATTGTGCTGTCTGCCCCAGCGTGGTATCGTTGGTTGTATCGGTGACGGTTGCTTTGTAATACAAAGAGGGGGAAACTCTATTTCGAGCTAGTCAAGATTTGGTGATGTGCTTCCAATGTATCACAAATCAATGATGAAAATAAAGATATGTGTTTGCAAAAATAAAATGTATGCGGACGAGATGCGGCCGACGCAGGACCCCCAAACGGACGAAACGGACGTTCGTTTGAGGTCGTACGTTGGAGTTGGAGTTGGCCTTGGTACTCCTCTAATGGGCAGTCAGCACTTGGCACAAGGTTGCTCTCACAAGTGGGAGGCAGGAGAAAGAGAGAGGGCAAAGGTACTACTCCTAGATAGTGGGCAGGCGCGCTCATGGTTGTTTCCTTTTTGCGCGAATATTTGGAGGGAAAGGGTAAGCAGTGGCGCCGACGGCGACGGGATACGGTACACGCGCCCCAAATGGCTCCTCCGACGCCTCGCCGTCGCTGCTCGGCAGTCCGCGGTGGCAACGACGTGCGCGCGCGAGAGAGACGAGGTCGTTGCACGCGATGTGCGGCGCGGAAAGGCGACCGTCCATGTGTGACCGTGCGTCAACGAGATGGGCGCTGCCCTCCTTTCTTTCTTTTCGCCGAGCCGAGCAACACGAGGGTTACATCCGCTGCCCTCCTTTTCTTTTCTTTCCGTTACATTAGTGGTTTCGTGCTACCGATGGGGAGTAGGGCCTGGAGGACATAGAGTCAAAAGCGAGGGAGAAAACGAGAGGGGGCGAGAAGCTAATGGGAGGAGCTCGTGCGAAATGCCATTTGCTCGAGAGAAGGTCCCAAGTCAACAACACACGAGGGAACACGAGCACCCATCTCCTAATCCTCTCATTTTCCTGCTACTATACCATCGTGGAAAAGCAAAGCGAAGCGGCAGAGATCGGAGGTTGATTATCGCGCTCACTGTTCCGAGCGTATGATAACTCGAGGAGGCGCGCACGGGCATGCATGCATTATCAGATGAACTGTTTCCACAGGCTGTCTGGCCAGGCTCGTTAGGTTTGTTTTGCCCACGATGCAACCACGACGATGGCCGGCCGGTGAGGCTCCGGCAAGGGCGCGAGGCAGGGTCAGACGATCACGCTGTTCAGGGTCGGCGAGCTTTTTTAAACGGCGCCGGCCGGTCACATGCGATGGATGGAACGGATGTTCTTGCTAGGCCTGGCTTGTTTGTTAGCTTTGGATCGCATATGTGCGGCATGATTGCCCTAAAATATGTGCAGGATGGCGCTAAGAGCTGGCAATGGCATGGGCTGGGGAATCGCTGCAGCCTTTCTGTCTCAACGGAAACTGTGCTGTACTTTTTTTCCTTTTCCTTCCTTGCTTAGAGCATCTCCAACAGACGCACAAAAGTTTCGCGCGTTAAAATAGTTTAACGCATCACTGTAGTATTTTTAGTGCGTCAGACTCAACATTGATTTTTCAGATGCCAAAAACGAGTGCCCAAAAAATGCGCATGCAAATTGGGAAGCGCGCAATCCGCGCCCCAAATTTGCACCTTCTAGTAATGTTTTTTAGCGTGTGCCCAAACTTTTTTTATGCGTGCACTATTTTACAGGTTCTGCTGAAGCTCTCCGGCGCCCAAAAAAAAATGAATTTTTTTAACACGCGGAGCAGTTTTTGTGCGCGTGTTGGAGATGCTTTTACAAAAGCAAAATTATCTTCTGAGTTCTCACTGAATAATTGGGCGTGGTTTGCTTAGCTCTTCTGGTTGGCTGTTATTTACCCAATTGGGCCGGATGCTTAGACCGCGTCCTACATCGTGGGCTCTGAATCGTACAGGCTCCAATGTACGGCCTTTTACTGCGGCCCATAGGGAATAAGCATGTCGAGTGCGACCATTTGAGTCCAGTACCAACGGCGCCCGCTGCGCCTGTTCATGGGTTAAATGCAAACCGGCGCACAGCCCCCGCCGAACTGGGCCGGCCCGTTTAGATTTTGTTTTTTTCTACTAAAATAGCAAAAACTCGGGCGGGAGGGTGACTCTAACCTTCGATATCCTAGTGCAAATAAACTATCGTAACCACCAGGGTTCGCCTCACCTCTTGCGATAAGTTCTCCCTTTCTTTCTTTTTCTCCTTTCCTTTTTTTTGTGGATCTTTTTTTTCTTCTTTCTTTTCCTTTTTTCCTATTCTTTTCCTTCCTTTTTCTTAATGTCGTTAACTTTCAAAATACGTGACTTTTATTCAAATTGTTGATTTTTTTCGAAATTGATGATTTTTTCTAGGAATTTGTGATCTCGTTTTTTGAATATGTTAACTTTTTCTGAAAATCGATGAACTTTTTTTAAAATCAATTAAAGAAATTTGAATTTGTGAACTTTTTTGGAAAATCGGTGAAATTGTTTCAAATTGATGAACTTTTTTTCGATTTTTTGAACTCTTTTGAAAATCATTGAGCTTTTTTTCAAACTCACAACAAAATTTGAAAATATGCACATTTTTTTGAATTCGGTGAACAAATTTTGAAATGGGAAGATTTTTTGAAACTCCCAAGCATAATTTGAAACATGAACAAAAAGAAAATAAAAAGAGAAGAAAAAGGAATTGAAAGATGAAATAAATAAATAAATAAACAAAGAAAGAAAAAGAAAAAATAACAAAGAAAAAGCAAATAGAAAAAACCAATGAAAACCCGGTTCAAGAACCTTCTAGAATGTTCCCAAAACCGTTCAAGAACCCTCCAGAAGGTTCCCAAAACCGGACGCTATGGCGCCTGCGCTATCTCCATCCATCCCCTGACTTTCTCCCACACTCGATGTGTGAGATATCTGAAGTGCCCATCTTAAAGTGTCCCATGTGTGTAGGCATGCCAAGGTATCTGTCACTCAGACTCTCATTTTGGACATTGAGAATGTTCTGCATGCTTCCCTAAGCTACTGCGGGCTACCTTTGCTGATGGTTTACCCTCTGCCCCGATGCGAGTTTTCACTGACCAATTGGGCGTGGTTTGCTTAGCTCTTATGACTGAGAGCTCCTATACGCCGCATTTTGTGGTGAATAGCTCACGCGACACACAAGAGGCGTGCGACTGGGCCGGCCCATTCGCTGTCTCGCGCGGAATGTAAAATTCGCAAAAAAAAGGATCGCGCTACCGATAGGACTCGAACAGGGCTGCAGGGGCCAGCATCACCTTTGAGTAGCTCATCTACATACAACAAATATGAAGTGTGATTCAAGGACTGAATTCACACAAGTGCTGCAATTTCAAGACGCATATATCTCCCTAAAAATGGGGACGCGCAAAGCAAATCGAGAATCATGCCATGCCTATCATGCGGAGCTGTTTAATTAATGGTTGTAGACAGTAAGTGAAAGGCCAAAACAGGGCTGTAGGGGCCAGCATCACCTTTGCTGCTTCACTCATTTTAATGCTTCAATAAAACAATGTAAGGAAACATCACTTTTAAGAGATCCGGCATCAGACGAAGGGGCAAGTGATACACCAGCACCATATAACCATCCGCAGGGTTTTGAGGAACTCATCTTCGCGGTCAGCCTTGAGATCTTGTAAATAGCAGGGACTGTTAGAAAGCAGGCCTTCAAAGGATAAAACAAATCATAGAACGAATTGGTGAAGCAAGATCGTGCCGAGACTCTTATGTAGAATTTTGCTAAACATTCATGAATTGTAAGAACAAAACTGAGTACACAAAAGACCGTTTAACAAATGATTAGGATCATCAGGAAAAATTAAAGTTTCCAGAGTAGTGAAGGTTTATAAGAAGAGTTAATTCTGGCACGTCATGCCAAACAAATGAGGTAGCAGGAACATGCCATTAAGAGGTGTTTTTATGACAATAACCATTAAGAGGTGTTTGTTTCGCAAAGAAATCCCTGTTACCTGTTTATCGGGAGTAAAATGCATTGTATTTAAAAATTCATCAATTTTTAAAAAGTTGGCACAAATTTAATAAATGTTCATGAATTTTTAAAAATGTTAGCCATTTTTAAAACTTTTATATATTTAAAAATGTTCACAAATTTGCAAAAATGTTCAGGGTTGAAAAAAAGTTCGTGAATTTAAAAATACGTTTATAAATTTAAAAAATATTAATGAATTTAAATGTTCATGGTTTCAAAAAGGTGTTCACAAATATGGAGAAAACCTTCAAGACTTCAAAAAATGCTCGAATATGGAAAAAAAGTTGGTTGCGAACATTTTTTATAAAGACGTGAAAGTATATGAATGCTTGCGTACATTTTCCCATATCCGCGAACGACCCAAACATTTTTTAAATTCATGAACATTCTTTTCATATCCGCAAACATTTGTTTTAAGTCGTGAAAGGACATGAATGTTCACAAACGTTTTTTCCATAGTGGCGAATGATGCGAACATTTTTGTAAAGTCGTGAACATTTTTTTCATATCCGCAAACATTTTTCTAAGGTCGTGATAGGACATGAATGTTCGCGAACATTTTTTCCATATTGGCGGACGATGCCTACATTTTTTAAAGGTGTGTATATTTCTTTCATATTAACTAATATTTGTTAAAGCCGTGAAAGTGTATAAATGCTTGAACATTTTTTCTATATTCGCAACTACGTGAACATTTTTTAAAAGTTGTGAACATTTTCCCCCATATTCATGAACTGTTTTTTAAAGTCGTGAAAGTATATGAATGTTCGCGAACATTTCTCCATACTCGCCAATGACGCAAATATTATTTTTAAGTCATGATTTTTTTTCATATCCGTGAGCATTTGTTTTTAAATTCATGAAAGTATATGAATGGTTGCAAACAATGCGAACATTTTTGAAGGGTAGTTCTTCCACTTCCATTGCATACAATCTATACTATCAAGTATACCCGAAAAGCACCTGCTGGCATTCATCGCCAACAATCAGGCTGTATCTGCGGCATTTTACTCTCTCAAGTACTCGGGGCCAAACACTGCTATCACAGTCTTGCACAATTTGTACATGGACTCTAGACACGTGAACTCGCTCATGCGGACATAGTTATCAGTGAGATCACCGGGAACCCCGTATGCAAACATCCGAATAGCTGCAGTGCATTTCTGATAAGAGGTGAAGCCAATCTTTCTAAGGGCATCCTCCTTGCACTCGAAATACTTATCGTATGCCACCACCCCCTCACGTATACGGTTGAAAACATGTCTACCCATGCGAAAATGACGCCAGAATAGGTGATGTTTGAAGAGAGAATTGGGTGTCTCGATGTAGTCCTTCCAAAGAAGGAAATGACCATTGTCTGAGTTGCAATTCAACGCCGGAGTGTGCCCAGGGATCGAGCCCCGGAACAACGGCTGCCACCTACTAAGGTGATCATGGACGACCAACACTACAACCACAATCTCCTCATCATCGGATGAAGAATCATTCGAGTCACAAAAAAAATTGTGGAAAAAGAACTCCTCGACGGAGTCCATTTGTACCTTGCGGGCAAACCGTCGAACAGCTTGCGGGAAATCCGTCGAGTAGTTTGCAGGCGTCGTTAAAGAAGCTGGACGGTGAAGACATGTGTGCCTCCCCTGGACCAGGTAGCTACCCTGGCGGCTTCCAGCGAGTGTGGTGGCGTCAGACGAGCGAGGACGCCGCACTTTTGCCTGCTTCAGGCAAGGCCGGGGGCACGGGGCCGAGGTGGTCCTGGCGGCGGCGTCGGGGAAGCTGCGATGGTGCGATGAGCTGGTGGTGGAGGCGACACCGGGGAAGCTGGCTTGCTGCGAGGGAGGTATGTGGGCGCGGACAGCTAGCTTGGGCACCCAAACTGGCTGGCGGTGGCGACGAGGTGGGGCGGCAGGGTCTGCTGGCTGTCGATGGGGGAAAGAGAATGGAATATGTGCCACCGACTGGCGGGCCAGGGGAGGAGTAGGTGGCCATTGTGCGCGTCCCCTCTTGTCCGCCCCGACGCAAATGAGGCCCAAATTTGGGCCTGGAATGGGCCGTCCGGCGGACAAAAAGCGGATGCGCGTTCGTTTGGCACGTTGGAGACCCATTTCATCTGCCCACGTCCGTTTGGTCGCCATGGACCAAAACACCGGCCCAACGCACGGATCCAAACCCAAAACGTGTCCGCTTCATGTGCGCGCTGACCCATTTCAGGCTCAAATTTGGGCCGGAAATGTGTTGGCGCCGACAGGAAGAAGACGTGTCGCGCATCCCCTTGGTGTTCACTGCGGTCCCGCATGGCGGCCGGCCAACAACTGAACGTCGTCATATTAATACTGGCCACTGACGCCGGCCCACGCGTCAGCCAATGGAAGCGTCGGGAGGTCATCCTTTTTTAATCCACGTGTGTGAGGGCCAGCCTCATCCACTTCCACTATCGTCCACATCTGCCCCCTCCCCGCGCATGCTTCCTCGCTGGCGACAACCAAACCCTAGCCATGGGGTTCTTAAGTGGCTCCGGCAAGACCAAGGGGAAGTTCACCCCCGGCGCTTCTTCCTCCCGCGCTCTTCCTCCCACTACAAAAAAAAGACACATCCATGACATTTTGGGCCGAACAAATCTTTTTCCTGTCATAATTATGACACTTCTATGATGATAATTGTGACAAAACCCGGTATCATCATAGATGTGGTGGGCTCCTACTTCTATGACAAAAAATCATGACAGAAAATGGGCTTTTCGTCCTGGGTGGGCCAGAGACGCAGCTGCATGACATTCTTTGGGCCGTCCATGACGGAAAAAACCGTGGTAGAAGCGAGGGCAAGAAAAATATTAGGGAGTTCCCGGTTACGGTTGGTGGTCGGGGGCCGAGCGACGCACATTTCTCTCGTACCGCACGCGCGCGGGTGCGAGGCGTTGGGATCTAACTGAACCCGAGCGAGGCGTCGCCTGACTGAACCCGAGCAATTGCACTGCAGGCTACGCGTTACTGAACCCGAGCGATCCAGCGATTCCTTCGCTACTGCTGCTAACTGAAGCCGATCGATGCTGCCTCTAGATGAACAGTGAGCATTGCATGGGGGTTTTGGATAAACAGTTTCCGGTGGGGGTGGATGAACAGGACCCCGTGGTGTTGCCTCTGGTTGAACAGGACCCCGATCGATCGAGTCGGTTGGAGCTGGATGAATAGGACCCCGTGGAGGCCTGGATGAACAGGACGACCTCGTGGAGGGCTGGATGAACAGTAGATGGTGGAGGGGTGGATGAACAGTGTCCCTTGGAGGGGTGGTTTAACAGTAGCCGGTGGAGTAGCACGCGGTGGAGGCTGGATGAACAGGATCCTGTGGATGAACAGTCGCAGGTGGAGGCTGGAGGAGGTCGACGGTGGATGAACAGTAGCCCGTGGAGGCTGGATGAGGTCGACGGTGGAGATGAAAAGTATCCTGTGGAGTCCCGTTTTGCGGTACACCACCCCCAACCCATGAATAGGACCCCCCTTTCGACCGTAGCGCTCCAACACAAGTCCGTTTCCTCCGTTTTGCGGTACGCCACACCCCTCCCGATCTACAGGACCCCGTTGCGACTGTAGGAGGTCCAACACAAGTCCGTTTCCTCCGTTTTGCGGTATACCAGACCCTCTCGATGAACAGGATCCCGTTTCGAACATGGCTGGTCGAACACAAGGCCGTTTCCTCCGTTTTGCGGTACGCCAGGCCTTGTTTCCATCGGTTGTTCCGTCCAAGCCCTCACGATGAACACGACGACACATTCTGTTCCGACCCAGCCGGTTGGCTCCCCATGAACACGACGATGACGTTGTTTCTCCGTTCCGACCCAGCCATGTACACGAGCCCTGGCCATACATATGCGCGAGTAGGCGTTCGAAACCCCGCCAGTATGTACGTACGTGGCCGTATTTACTTTCTTGCACCCTGGCCGATGTACGTACGTGTACATGCTACGTGCGTGCCTCTACTATGACATGTGCGCGCCTCTACTACGACACGTGCGCTCCTCTACATCGACTAGTATGTACGTACACATTCGCGACTAGAATGACAACTCTATGTACGCTTTGACCAGATGGGCCTCGACTGTCAGGCACTTCCTTGCGTGCGAAGATGTAGCTGGTGGGTCCCAGACTCCCAGCAATCAGGGGGGACAAATTGTTCTTTTTTGCCCGGACGCACTTCCTTGCGTGCGAAGATGTAGCTGGTGGGTCCCAGCAGTCAGGGGGCGAATCGTGTTTTTGCCCGAACGCACTTCCTTGCGTGCGAAGATGTAGATGGTGGGTCCCAGCAGTCAGGGGGGAACATTTTTTTCATGAAATACGGTGGCCCGTGCGGTGGGTCCCTGCTATCAGGTGGAGGAATAATTATTTTGCGTGTAATAAGGAGGCACTTCCTTGCCGCCGCCATGGACCAAACTGTCAGCCTTTCCACGTATAGTACTCTTCTGATGGAAGTCGGTCCTTGACCACATTGACCACGCCGCACTGAGAGCACCATGGCGGTGGACGACGGCGAGGCCTAGGAAGGGGACGACGCGGAGCCGGAGAAGACGCAGCAGTGGAAACCCGCGCGGAGAGGAATACGAGGGTTCACTGGTTCGGCTGCGGTGTGAGGCTGTCGTCGCCGCAAGGCCTGGCCAGCGCTGGGAATAGTAGGGGGCGGTGAGGCCTCCACGGCAGCACAACCGACCACGAGAGGCAGGAGCATGCGTCACAACCGGTGCTGCTTTGGGCGGCTGGAGCAAGAAGACCAGATGTTGAAGAAGCACTACGACCGTTGGATGGACATCGTACAGTCACTGGAGCTAGAATCATTCATATTGACTAAGTTGACAAAGCTCTCCGTCCCTGTCAACTTAGTAGGTCCACATGTCAGCCTCCCACCAAGGATGGTCCCAGCTAGCAGGGAGAGTATTCATTTTTTTGTGCATAATAAGGAGGCACTTCCAGTGGGTCCGAGCTGACAGAGGGGGGAACATTTTTTTGCGAAATACGATGGCCCGTCCGGTGGGTCCCAACACTCAGGGGGGGATTTTTTTTGCGAAATACGGTGGCTCGTTCGGTGAGTCCATGCTGTCAGGTGGAGGAATAATTATTTTGCGCGTAATAAGGAGGCACTTCCTTGCGGCTGCCATGGACCCAGCCGTCAGCCTCTCCACGTATAGTACTCTTCCGATGGAAGTCGATTGTCTACCACATTGACCACGCCGCGCCGAGAGCACCATGGCGGTGGACGACGGTGAGGCCTAGGAAGGGGAGGACACGAAGCTGGGGAAGACGCGGCAGTGGATACCCACGCGGAGAGGAGTATGAGGGTTCACTGGTTCGGCTGCGGTGTGTGGCTGCTGTCACTGCAGAATAACAGGTGGTGTGTGTGAGTGGAGGGATGGCCTGGCCAGCGGTGGGAGTAGTAGGGTGCGGTGAGGCCTCCGCGGCAGCACAGCCGGCCACGGGAGGTAGGAGCAGGCGGCACGACCGGCGCTGCTTTGGGCGGCTGGAGCAAGAAGACCAGAGGTTGAAGAAGCACTACGGCCGTTGGATGGACATCCTACGGTTACTGCAGGTAGAATCAGTCACAAAAAAAATTGTGGAAAAAGAACTCATCGACGGAGTCCATTTGTACCTTGCGGGCAAACCGTCGAACAACTTGCAGGAAATCCGTCAAGTAGTTTGCAGGCGTCGTCAAAGAAGCTGGACTGTGAAGACACGCGTGCCTCCCCTAGACCAGGTAGCTACCCTGGCGGCTTCCAGCGAGTGTGGTGGCGTCAGACGAGCGAGGATGCCGCACTTTTGCCTGCTTCAGGCAAGGCCGGGGGCACGGGGCCGAGGTGGTCCTGGCGGCGACGTCGGGGAAGCTACGGTGGTGCGATGAGCTGGTGGTGGAGGCGACACCGGGGAAGATGGCTTGCTGTCAGGGAGGTATGTGGGCATGGACAGCTAGCTTGGGCACCCAAACTGGGTGGCGGTGGCGACGTGGTGGGGCGGCAGGGTCTGCTGGCTGTCGATGGGGGAAAGAGAATGGCCTATGTGCCACCGACTGACGGGCCAGGGGAGGAATAGGTGGCCATTGTGCTCGTCCCCTCTTGTCCGCCCCGACGCAAATGAGGCCCAAATTTGGGCCTGGAATGGGCCGTCCGGCGGAAAAAAAGCAGATGCGCGTTCGTTTGGCATGTTGGAGACCCATTTCATCTGCCCACGTCCGTTTGGGTCGCCGCGGACCAAAACACCGGCCCAACGTGCGGACCCAAACCCAAAACATGCCTGCTTCATGTGCGCGCTAACCCATTTCAGGCTCAAATTTGGGCCGGAAATGTGTTGGCGTAGACAAGAAGAAGACGTGTCGCGCATCCCCTTGGTGTTCGCCGCGGTCCCACATGGCGGCCGGCCAACAACGGAACGTGGTCATACTAATAGTGGCCACTGACACTGGCCCACGCGTCAGCCAATGGAAGCGTCGGGAGGTCATCCTTTTTTAATCCACGTGTGTGAGGGCCAGCCTCATCCACTTCCACTATCGTCCACATCTGCCCCCTTCCCGCGCATGCTTCCTCGCTGGCGACAACCAAACCCTAGCCATGGGGTTCTTTAGTGGCTCCGGCAAGACTAAGGGGAAGTTCACCCCCGGCGCTTCTTCCTCCCGCGCTCTTCCTCCCACTACAAAAAAAGACACATCCGTGACATTTTGGGCCGAACAAATTTTTTTCCTGTCATAGTTATGACACTTCTATGATGATAATTGTGACAAAACCTGGTATCATCATAGATGTGGTGGGCTCCTACTTCTATGACAAAAAATTATGACAAGAAATGGGCTTTTCGTCCTGGGTGGGCCAGAGGCGCAGCTGCATGACATTCTTTGGGCCGTCCATGACAGAAAAAACCGTGGTAGAAGCGAGGGCGAGAAAAATATTAGGGAGTTCCCGGTTACGGTGGGTGGTCGGGGGTCGAGCGATGCGCGTTTCTCTCGTACCGCACGCGCGTTGGTGCGAGACGTTGGGATCTAACTGAACCCGAGCGAGGCGTTCCCTGACTGAACCCGATCAATTGCACTGCAGGCTACGCGTTACTGAACCCGAGCGATCCAGCGATTCCTTCGCTACTGCTGCTAACTGAAGCCGATCGATGCTGCCTCTAGATGAACTGTGAGCATTGCAGGGGGGTTTGGATGAACAGTTTCTTGTGGGGGTGGATGAACAGGACCCCGTGGTGTTGCCTCTGGTTGAACAGGACCCCGATCGATCGAGTCGGTTGGAGCTGGATGAATAGGACCCCGTGGAGGCCTGGATGAACAGGACGACCCCGTGGAGGGCTGGATGAACAGTAGATGGTGGAGGGGTGGATGAACAGTAGCCCTTGGAGGGGTGGTTTAACAGTAGCCGGTGGAGTAGCACGCGGTGGAGGCTGGATGAACAGGAGCCTGTGGATGAACAGTCGCAGGTGGAGGCTGGAGGAGGTCGACGGTGGATGAACAGTAGCCCGTGGAGGCTGGAAGAGGTCGACGGTGGAGATGAAAAGTATCCCGTGGAGTCCCATTTTGCGGTACGCCACCCCCCAACCGATGAACAGGACCCCCCCTTTCGACCGTAGCGCTCCAACACAAGTCCGTTTCCTCCGTTTTGCGGTACGCCACACCCCTCCCGATCTACAGGACCCCGTTGCGACCGTAGGAGGTCCAACACAAGTCCGTTTCCTCCATTTTGCGGTATGCCAGACCCCTCTTGATGAACAGGATCCCGTTTCGAACATGGCCGGTCGAACACAAAGCCGTTTCCTCCATTCTGCGGTACGCCAGGCCTCGTTTCCATCGGTTGTTCCGTCCAAGCCCTCCCGATGAACACGACGATGCATTCTGTTCCGACCCAGCCGGTTGGCTCCCCATGAACACGACGATGACGCTATTTCTCCGTTCCGACCCAGCCATGTACACGAGCCCTGTCCGTACATATGCGCGAGTAGGCGTTCGAAACCCTGCCAGTATGTACGTACGTGGCCGTATTTACTTTCTTGCACCCTGGCCGATGTACGTATGTGTACATGCTACGTGCGCGCCTCTATTATGACACGTGCGCGCCTCTACTATGACACGTGCGCTCCTGTACATCGACCAGTATGTACGTACACATTCGCGACCAGAATGACAACACTACGTACACTTTGACCAGGTGGGCCCCGACTGTCAGGCACTTCCTTATGTGCGAAGATATAGCTGGTGGGTCCCAGACTCCCAGCAGTCAGGAGGGACAAATTGTTCTTTTTTGCCCGGACGCACTTCCTTGCGTGCGAAGATGCAGCTGGTGGGTCCCAGTAGTCAGGGGGCGAATTGTTTTTTTTGCCCGGACACACTTCCTTGCATGCGAAGATGTAGCTGGTGGGTCCCAGCAGTCAGGGGGGAAACATTTTTTCACGAAATACGGTGGCTCGTGCGGTGGGTCCCTGCTGTCAGGTGTAGGAATAATTATTTTGCGTGTAATAAGGAGGCACTTCCTTGCGGCCGCCTGGACCCAACTGTCAGCCTTTCCACATATAGTACTCTTCCGATGGAAGTCGGTCCTTGACCATGTTGACCACGCCGCGCCGAGAGCACCAGGGTGGTGGACAACGGTGAGGCCTAGGAAGGGGACGACGCGGAGTCAGGGAAGACACAACAGTGGAAACCCGCGCGGAGAGGAGTACGAGGGTTCACTGGTTCGGCTGCGGTGTGAGGCTGTCGTTGCCGCTTTTCCTGGCCAGCGCTGGGAATAATAGGGGACGGTGAGGCCTCCACGGCAGCACAGCCGGCCACGAGAGGCAGGAGCATGCGTCACAACCGGTGCTACTTTGGGCGGCTGGAGTAAGAAGACCAGAGGTTGAGGAAGAACTACGGCCGTTGGATGGACATCGTACGGTCACTGGAGCTAGAATCGTTCATATTGACTAAGTTGACAAAGCTCTCCGTCCCCTCAACTTAGTAGGCCCACAAGTCAGCCTCCCACCAAGGATGGTCCCAGCTAGCAGGGGGAGTATTCATTTTTTTGTGCGTAATAAGGAGGCACTTCCGATGGGTCCGAGCTAACAGAGGGGGGAACAATTTTTTTGCAAAATACGGTGGCCCGTCCGGTGTTCCCAACACTCAGGGGGGAAACATTTTTTTTCGAAATATGGTGGCTCGTCCGGTGAGTCCATGCTGTCAGGTGGAGGAATAATTATTTTGCGCATAATAAGGAGGAACTTCCTTGCGGCTGCCATGGACCCAGCCGTCAGCCTCTCCACATACAGTACTCTTCCGATGGAAGTCGGTCGTTGACCACATTAACCATGCCGCACCGAGAGCACCATGGCGGTGGACGACGGCGAGGCCTAGGAAGGGGGCACACAGAGCCGAGGAAGACGCGGCAGTGGATGCCCACGCGGAGAGGAGTACGAGGGTTCACTGGTTCGACTGCGGTGTGTGGCTGATGTCACTGCAGAATAACAGGGGGTGTGCGTGAGTGGAGGGATGGCCTGGCCAGCGGTGGGAGTAGTAGGGGCGGTGAGGCCTCCGCGGCAGCACAGCCGGCCACGGGAGGCAGGAGCAGGCATCACGACCGGCGCTGCTTTGGGCGGCTGGAGCAAGAAGACCAGAGGTTGAAGAAGCACTACGGCCGTTGGATGGACATCCTACGGTCACTGCAGGTAGAATCATTTATATTGACTAAGTTGACAAAGCCCTTGGTACGCGTCAACTTAGTAGGCCCACAGGCCAGCCTCCAAAACGGTGCACCCCTGTTAGGGGGAGGAATCATTTTTTGGGTGGCCGAAGCTAGAATATCCGAGATTGAAGAAGAAGCACAACATCCGTTGGATAGACATCCAACAACCACTGCTATTAGAATCGTGTGTTGACTATAATAAGTTGACAAAGCGTTGTATATGCGTCAACTTCTTTTTTTAGGGGAAGCGTCAACTTAATAGGCCCACAACTATGTGGCAGTGAACTTATAGCCCATTTGCGATTTGTAAGAATGTACAACCCATTTTTGAATTCTAATGGAATTTACTACAGCCCATTTACAGTTTGTTAAAAGTACATCCCATTTTCTAGCTAGGACAATGATTAATAATTTCAACCAACCGTTCAAAATAGAATTTCATAAAATTTCCCACATTTTGATGGGATCCAAAATATTTTTATCCCGAAATTTCTAGTCGGATTAAATATAAATTTTTATTACATGAAAATCCAACGAAACATTGCGTGCGCAACAATTAAAAATTAAGATTTTGAAAATTCATAAATAATATTTTATAAACTAATTTCGTGTTTGGTGCATTTTTTATAGTTACTGCCCAGTTTTTATAATTACATCCCATTTATTATTTTTTGAAAGTCCATTTTCTTGTTAAGCCTAATGCATCCCTCCTAGGAAAGATTTGTAGCCCAGCGGGGCGGAGAATAACAAGTTGACCTTGCCTGGGTATTCCTAAAAAAACGTATAACTGGGCTAGCCATTTTCATCTTAAAAAAAATTAATATCTGGGCTGGATATCTGGCCTGGGCTAGAAGGGCCACAGCCCGCCCAGTTAATACCTTGCTCTCCTCTGAACAACAACGAAAACATTGCCAAGAAAAACTCTGTAGTGCTCACGCCTCAAAAACACAAATACTGCTCGAGCTGCTTGGTCCCAACTGTCGGCCGCACCTTGTGCAATTCTCTCGTTTACGTTGACAATACCGTGGGACCGTGATGTCAGGAAACCAGGAGGAAGCAAAAAAAAATATAGTTGTACATAATAAGGAGGCACTTGCGTACGTACGGCTATGGCCCTAGTGGGTCCCTACTGTCATCCAGTCAAAATAAAGTCATCTCCTGAATCCTCATGTTCGTTGACCATGTTAACAATGCTCTACGCCACGGCGAGCGCAACAACTCGAAGGATGACGGAGAGGGCCTCGCAGGCCCTACGGATGGTCTGATACAGCGCCCGATGCTCATTCAGGAAGCCAGGATCATCGGACATCTATGAGCACCTTCGAGAGACTGAGACGACATGAAATGGTAAGGCTACGCTTGGGAGCTCTGGTTTATTTCACACATGTATTAAGATACAAGTGTAATTTACTCTTCATCGGAAACAACGTGTAAAATATAGGCGTAATGAAACCTAGAGCCCGAGGTCTGTAAGTCAAACCGGCGGGTTACGCGTGTAATTTGAGAGACCAATGTATATTTTACTAGTCGAAATTAACCAACCAAGCGCTTCGCCCGAGACCATCTGCTTTTATTTACAAGCATCTGTTTTACAAGCGGTTTTGTTTGGAAAACGATGATCTAATCACAGCCTAAGATGATGAGTTGGTCAGAAGATCATATGGTTTCATGTCTAACCTACCCGACTTGTCATATAGGCTATGAATGAAACATAAGACGATGAATTTCTTAAGCACGGAAATAACAGAAGAGGATGATCTCCTTAACAAGCAAATCACTGGCATTAGATCGACATGCAAAACAATACGAAGCATTATTCTTAGGAGGCACGGTGAACAGCTCGTGATGCCGCATGCCACAACATTCCAAGCTCAACTTTGCAATCAAACACAAGTCCTGGCATTACATAGACAATATTCAGAACAAACTCTTAACACAGGAATATCTCAGCAGAGTAACTATTTACTTCTAAACTGAACACAGGAGTAGGAAAAAAATGATCGACGCTGCTCACAGCAAAGGGAGTCCCACTCAAAAATATCAAATGCATGTCTTATGGCTGACATCAATGAGCAAATTTTGACAAGGTTTTCCAATTCCAATATATTAAACTAATGTCTTCTTGCTAACATCAATGATTAAACTTTGACAAGCTTTTCCCATTCAAAATATGTAATGCCTATGATCGTGGAGTCATGTCATGGCTTCTTGTACTTGTTTGGGCACTTTTTGCCTAGTGCACTCCACATGTTTTAGAGTTGCCTATGCTCTCTGCAGACTAGTCATGTCACAAGCGTCTACTAATACTCTGTAAAGCTTCTCAGTCATTCCTTCTGTAATGTAGCACAAACAATGACTGCTTCTTTCTGCAAAGTGGAACGACCAACTGGACCCAGTAATGTAGTAGTTTTCCTTGGACACATTGGCTCCTTTTGTGCAGTTCAACTAAAATCAAAGTCAGAATAAAACTGAGCTTTAATTTTGATATCCCTGTAAGCAACAATAGATATAAGGGAAACAATTACTGAGAAATAACGGTTGATGACTTGTACTCCTAGAAGAAAAGCATCTACTGATCTACCTTATCTTAATGGGAAACAAAGCAGGAGAGTAGCAATTCTCCATCAGTGTGATTCATTCATATTGACTGAGACATTATCTTAACAATGCCTTGTTTCAACATGTATAACGAACGACAAAGAAGAAAAGTACCATTCCTAAAACAATGCGGCTGATTCATTTTAACAGAGACATTATCTTAACAATACCTTGGTTAAACATGTAGAAAGAACTACAAAGCAGGATAGTACCATTCCTGAAACAATGCGACTGATTCGTTTTAATAGAGGCAAAAAAGGAATCAATTACTGGCCAATAAAGGAGGATGAAACATGCAGCCACAAAAATGGTAATCCCGCCAATCCCTAACAAGTGTTGCAGTTTTGAACTAAGATTCAGTAGTTCATTAATTCTGAGAGTGGCATTGCTTAATTTTACCAGTGGCATTAGATTAACAAAAAGCATAAACAGTTCCAGGGGAGAGTGGGCGCAACAACATCATGTGCTTCCATCTACTTATAAAGGGGGTGATGCAGAGTTTTGTTGTGACAAAGAAACAAGCATCATGTCTGGGTTGGAACAATTTTTGCTCACTTAATGGTAAAGGACATCAGTTCAATAGCTTCAATTCAACATTTATCCAAAACAGTACCAATACAAGTAGCACAACATCTCAAAGCACACTGCACCATCATGTGGATGAAAGTCGGTACTGACCTTTCTTGACCAAGATTTGAAACAACTCGGAAGGAGGATTTGAACGAAATCCCAACACATATATGAAAATCCGATCTCCTTTTGTGCAGTTCCACCAAAATTAAGCAAAGTCGCTGGTGTGACATTCAAGTTGAACTGCACAAAACACTCTTAAAACATAAGTGTTTCGCGTAGCGAAGCAAAATGTCGCAATAGCGACAAGTTGAATAGATATCCCTGTTTAAATAGAGGCAAAAAGGAATCAATTACTGGCTAATAAAGGAGGATGAAACATGCGGCCACAAAAATGGTAATCCCGCCAATCCCTAACAAGTGTTGCAGTTTTGAAATAAGATTCAGTGGTTAATTCTGAGAGTGGCATTGCTTAATTTTACCAGCGACATTAGATTAACAAAAAGCATAAACAGTTCCAGGGGAGAGTGGGCGCAACAACAATATGTGCTTCCATCTACTTATAAAGGGGGTGATGCAGAGTTTGTTGTAACAAAGCAACAAGCATCATGTCTGGGTTGGTCCCATTTTTGTTCACTACTTAATGGGAAAAGACAGCAATACAATAGCTTCAATTCAACATTTATTTAAAACAGTACCAATACAAGTAGCACAACATCTCAAAGCACACTGCACAATCATGTGGATGAAGGCATGTACTGACCTTTCATGAGAAGACCAACATAAAATACGAATCTACCAACACAAATAGGAAATCCAATCTCGTTTTGTGCAGTTGCACTGAAATCAAGCAAAGTGTTTCGCCTAGCGAAGCAAAATGTTGCAATAGCAACAAGTTGAATAGATATCCGTATTTAAATAGAGGCAAAAAAGGAATCAATTACTGGCTAATAAAGGAGGATGAAATACGCGGCCACAAAAATGGTAATCCCGCCAATCCCTAACAAGTGTTGCAGTTTTAAAATAAGATTCAGTAGTTAATTCTGAGTGGCATTGCTTAATTTTACTAGCGGCATTAGATTAACGAAAAGCATAAACAATTCCAGGGGAGAGTGGGCGCAACAACAATATGTGCTTCCATCTACTTATAAAGGGGGTGATGCAGAGTTTGTTGTAACAAAGCAACAAGCATCATGTCTGGGTTGGTCCCATTTTTGTTCACTACTTAACGGGAAAAGACAGCAATACAATAGCTTCAATTCAACATTTATTTAAAACAGTACCAATACAAGTAGCACAACATCTCAAAGCACACTGCACAATCATGTGGATGAAGGCCTGTGCTGACCTTTCATGAGACGACCATGATAAAATACGAATCTACCAACACGAATAGGAAATCCAATCTCATTTTGTGCAGTTGCACTGAAATCAAGCAAAGTGTTTCGCGTAGCGAAGCAAAATGTCGCACTAGCAACAAGTTGAATAGACACCCCTGTTTTAACAGAGGCAAAAAAGGAAACAATTACTTGCCGATAAAGGAGGATGAAACAAACAATGACAGAAAGAAGCATCTAACTTATCTTGATGGAAAACAAAGTAGGATAGTAGCATTTCTAAAACAGATGCATTGATTCATATTAACAGAGACATTCTCTTAAAACAACATTCGTTAAAAATGTAATTTACTTTTAACAGTGGCATTGCTTCAACTTTTCGGCAGTATTCTTAGATTAACAACAGAAAATAGTTGTATGGGACATGCCAGCACCATGTGTGTCCACACGTATAAATGGGTGATGCAGAGTATGTAGCCAAGCAACATATCTGCGTTGGTCCCATATTTGTTCTCTTTGAACCTTTTTCCTATGTGAGGGCAGCAAATCTAGTCCTGCACAAACTACCCGACCCCCAGTTTCTTTTCTTTTTCAACAAATAGATTGGTTCCTTACATATGTGTGTACTGGGTTACCCCCTTTTTCCCTTTCCGACCAACAAAGCGACTGGATAGCCAGTCTATACTACTTTCCGTCCCTCCTTTCCTCATTGAACCACATCCTAGATTCATTCTCCACTCCACCGCACCCTTCTTTCCTCTTTGAACCAAGACCTAGATTCGACTACAGATCGAAAAAGATCCACATGCAGCTAGAGCAATGACGGTTTCAAAGAAACTTATACCTTAGGGTCGTCGGGATGTGGCAAGGCGTGCGGCGGGAGGCCGGATCTGCCCACACTATGTACGATAGCGAGGAAGAAGGGGTCAGTGGCCCTCCCGCATAGGCGCTAGGTGAAAGAGAACAACACAGCCGGCAGTGGATTGCCTCCCTCGCCGAAGGCGATAGAGTGAATGCTACAGCTCCCCCCTTCCCGGTGCGACGGGATCCGGACGCCTCCTTCACCAGCTGTGAGGAGGGAGAGAGAGACAAGAGGCCAATGCAGTCTTGTTTAGATCTGGTGAAGAGAGGGTCAGAGACTGTGAATATAGCAAACCCTAGCAAAGGAACGCTGGGCCTCCAGCGTGTATATATATATGTAGTGCGAGAGTGTGAAGAGTGCAAATCCTAGCGAACAAGCGCTGAGGCCCTAGCTTACATATATATATTGTAGTACGGAATGAGCTCCGGTGCCTTAACTGCACCTGCTTTTGGCTGTATGACAGGTGGGCCAGCCACATTTTGGGCCCACCTGTCATAAACCCCAAGGCGGGTGCACTAAAGTCAATGAAGCTGCGTCCATATAGTACTCGTGTATACGACTAATATATAGTGGAGTGGTTTTCTTATTCTCTCCATAACAATCGTTTTAAATTGTGTAAGTACGAAATGAAACTCTTTATTTAACGTACCCGTTAAGAAAACTACTACTCCCTTTGTTCCTAAATATTTTTCTTTCTAGAGATTTCAACAAATGACTACATACGGAGCAAAATGAGTGAATCTACAGTGTAAAATATGTCTATATACATCCGTATGTGGTAGTCCATTTCAAACCACTTGAAAGACAAATATTTAGGAACAGAGGGAGTCCTTCCGATGAACTAACGATTCACGCGTCCTGGTCGCACTTCCTGTCCTTCACGTGCGGTACACTACCCTCCCTTAAGTGAACAACCACACATGCGCCAAATTATCGGAAACGTGTGAGAGAGTGTGTACAAATAAATAATTTTAATTTCAATTATCGGAAATGTTTGAGAGTATGTACAGTTTGCCCTCTCTAATAATTATGGTTTGTTGTGTTCGGCCTAAACTTGGTCAAACTTTACAAAGTTTGACTTCAGTCAAATCTAATATGCGGAGTAAATAAAAATGGAGGGCTACTACGTCCATCCGGGTTTTTAGTCCACATCATTTTTTAATCAAAGTTAATAGCTGGACAAATAAAATTACAGGGGAGCTGGAGACAAAGTTGTTAGAAGGCTTAGAAATCACAAAACTTATGCTCTTAGTACCAATGTTGATCCTTCTTCGAGGAAACATTTGGTTCATAGCCAATTGTGTGATAAAATTGCACCAGCGTGGAAGATGACTGCATCTCCAACGCAACCAAGGCGAACCGACGAAGGATATCATCTTTGTGGGTAACAAGCAAAGAGCATTGATGGAAGACAACTTGTTTTTCATTGAAAATCGATCAGCTTCACCAGCCGACGCAACCATGAGGCGCAACCATGAGCAGTGATAGGTCATCGTGGTGATGCATCATCCATTTGGCATCAAGTTTGGGTGAGGCACCTATGAAGTTCGACAAATCCTCACTGTGGTCTGTTTCTTATCAGTAATCAAGCTCGAGGAAGGAAGAACCACGTGGCAGAGGACAGTGAGGCGGAACAACAATGGCCATCCAATTTTGTGCAGTTCCACTAAAATTGAGGAATACATGCTCGGGTATGGAGATACGCATCGCTGTTTCCAAATATATAAAAAGGGGATACAGTTTTGTTACTTTGTTTTACAAGATTAACAATGACATCTCAATTGTCAATAAGAATTGATGAAAAGTACACCAACAAACAGAAGCCTCATGATTATCTTGATGGGAACTAAACCAAGATACCCGAGGAAAAAAGCATTTCTTCATTTAACCAGTGATAGTATTAGATTAGTAGCAGCAATAGGAGCATATGGACAATGACCGCACAACCACCATGTACTTTTTGTTGAAACAACATGTATACCTCCACCGAGGCATAAATCAGGACAAATTTTCGAGTGGTGTCGTGGAATTGTCACGTCAGATGTCCTCGTGAAACGACTTAGTTGTGGAGCCATCGCAACTAGGAAGCTTGAAGAGGTTAATCGGGACAAAGGACACGAGAGGGTTTATACTAGTTCGGCCCCTTACGGTGAAGGTAAGGCCTACGTCTAGTTGGGCTGGTATTGATGTTTCGATGACCAGGGAGTGAGATACGCTATGCCTGGCTCTCGATGAGTTGTTTCTTGCCCTAAGCCGCCAGCGGGTCGTCCCCTTATATACACGGGTCGACGCCCTGCGGCTTACAGAGTCCCGGCCGGCTTATATACAATGTCCGACTCGGTGACTAGTTAAGTCTACCTTATGATACAAGTAATATTATTACAATAGTTTACTACAACAAGCCTTAAGTCGCCTGTGGGCCTTAAGCTTCCTATGAACCGTCATCTTCATGCCTTGTCTTGGGCTTCTCTCTGGTGAGTCTTCTTTGCGTAACCCGGCCCCCCTGGGCGGCTTACACAAATAGTTATATCCCCAACATTAGGCCCCAGATTGATTTGAACTGGTTCATGTCAATCTTAAAATACCTTATGAACCACACTGCAGTCTTTTATCTTGCGCGAAAGATTTTAACCCGCCGTGACGTCATCATCTAACTCCGGGTTAAATATCTGTGACGTCATCTTCATTAAAGCTTTATTTTTTATAATGTCACATCTTCAACGGATCTTTGTCTTTACTGACCATCCCGAGAATCGAGGCGCCAGAGCCGCTGGATAATGAATGTTATCTCCTCGTTTTTCACACCCGCTCGGTCAGTCTTCCCTTAAATAGAACGACCTAGGTCTTCCCCAGTCGTCTTCTCCCTCTTGCCTCCTCCTGTGCTCTGCTGCTGCCACCATTGAACCCCCCGTCTTCACCGACTCAGGCCGCTGCATCGACCTGACTCCGACCAGAGATCGACGGCGAACCTCCGCGGTGCATCCGCATCTGTGAGCTCTTCTCATTTCCTTTCTCAGATCTGCATTAGGTTCTTGCCAAGTTCGTCGGTGTTCATCACCGCCCAACGCAAACCTTCTCTAGTTCTTTCCTCCAATGCCCTGTTTAGACCGTAAAAACTACATAGAACTGCTGTGCTGTTTACTTGTATTGATCCCGCGCAGGAATAGATCTCATTTCCCTTGTGTAGAACCTCTTTTCGAGCATATGAGCTTCTCTGCTTTGTTTTTAGGTCTAGGAAATTTTCTTTCCAGGGCAATATTTTGATCCAGAGTAATAACTGTCCTCTGTAAAACTTGTCTTCATCACCCGGAAAACCTCCTCTGGTAAATATCCTGAAATACAACTGTTGAGGTATCCGGCTTAAATAAATGATACAGAACCTTGACTGCTCCTCATGACCCGGAAATTTTTTGAATTGTACTTGATACTTGTAGCGGCTTAAATATTGTTGCACAGTCATCCTTATATCATTAGGCCCCTCATTAAGCCGCCACTTTAATCAAGATTTTCCTCTCGGGTTAAAATTGAACCGGATCTTCTTGTTTTTCCATAGGGGCCAATTGCTGTGATGGCTCCTAAGGCTACCAAGGACCCTGTAACTTGCAATTGGGTTCCATCCACAGTGACCAATAGCAAACTAGCTGAGTTTGTAAAGTCTGGGCATCTGCCAAAAAAGGACATCATGTCGTACCGTGCCCCTGACCCGTCTGAAGAAAAACCTCACCCCAAAGCCGGGAAAGTAATAATTTTTACTAATCATATGAGCCGTGGATTTGCTCCTCCCGGCTCAAAATTCTTCAGGGAGGTTTTGAATTTCTTTGACCTTAGACCTCAAGACATCGGACGCAATTCCGTGTCAAATATTTGTAATTTTCAAGTCTTCTGCGAGGTGTATCTGGGTGAGGAGCCGAATCTGCTATTGTTCAGGGAACTTTTTTACATGAACCGGCAAAATTAACGTGCCAACGGGCCCAGTCTTGAGCTTGGTGGCATCTTAATCTAGCGACGGAGAGACTGTCTTTTCCCTTATGCTGAGTTGTCGAGTCACCCCAAATCTTGGAACCAGACGTGGTTCTACTGTCAGGACACTTCTCCGGCTGATGAAAAACCTCTGCCCGGCTTTCGCCCCGTGCGTCTTGAGTCCAACCATCCGCTACCAGACAAGCTGACAACTCTTGAACGCGTGCCTCTTCATTCCACCATCAAGAAAATAAAAGCTCTGCTGGGGAATGGCTTAAACGGCATCGATCTGGTCCGGGTCTGGGTCACCTGGCGTATACTTCCATTAAGCCGCCATCCCGGCTTAATGTGTACTTATAATGGAGAAAAGAATGATCCGCTACGCCATAGCCCTGACGACTTACCAGATGATGTGGTGGATGCTACAACCCAGTCACTGCTGAAGGAGGGCACTGTGACGAGAAACGCCTTCGGCTTACTTCCATTTTGCAAGAATAACCCGGCCCCTGCGGTAAGTTATCAATCGTAACAAATGTTTACGAATATATTATACCTTTCTTGATACGCATAATTCTTTAACTTTTTCCACAGGCCGGTGATGACTTCTGGAAGGTCAAATATGACCATGAAGCTGCCAAACAGGCCAGGACAACCAAGAAAACTAAAAGGAAAGCCGCCAAGGTAGGAACCTCAAAGAAAAAGAAACCTAGCACCTCCGACTTGTTCAAATTGGATGATACTTCTTCGGATGATGAAGAGGTAATTCTTTAATTTTCTTAACTCCCATGTTTCTATTTTACTGACATTCTATCCTTTCAGGAGGATACTGGGAACAGTCAAGCAGTTGAAGAAGAGGTAACTATAATCTCTTCCGACTCAGAGCCTTTGCCAAGCCAAATAATCCGCAGGGTGACCCGGAAAGTAAGATTTTCACATACTCTAGCTTACCAAGATCCTCAATTTCTTTTGAAGCAACAACATCTTGAGAACCGGAGGCAAACTCGGGCCACTCAAGACGCCGAACTCTCCTCCGGCTTACCTGATGTAACCAGGAAGCGTCGAACCGAGGTTTCCTCTGATTTACATTCTGCTTTTCCTTTGGAGGGTCTAATTGTCCCACCTCTTAATTCATCTGACTCCAATTATCAGGATGCTTCTCCGTCTTCCGATGATTCGATGCAATCAAACATGCCGGTTTTTAAAATAGCTCCCGGGTAATGCAACCTTTCTTACTTTAAGTTTTTCCATACTTATGCATTGATACTCATCATTCCACTTTGATTGATAGTCTTCAAGTGAAGCCCAGCAAGAGGGCAAAGAAGAATAAGCCGTCCCAAGACCCGGTGGTCCCTGAATCGGCAATTGATTCATCCGTTCCTGACGGCTCCACTCATCAGCCACCGCCTGAGCCGGCTCTTGATATTCCAGTGTCAACCTCTGACCCGCCTACAGAAGACGTTGTCCACAATTCTGATAACCCGGAAATTCATAGCCCGGTCAAGACAACTGATCCAGAAGTTGTGTTTATGAAAAACCAATATGTTGAACTGGGCCAACCTACTATTCTTGCTCAGTGCACTGCCAAGGAGGAGTTTGCCGAACGCCGAAAAGCTAAACAAGATATCACTGATTATGCTCACCTAAGCATTGGTGATATAGTCTCGGGTTACCTGAATCAAGTACACAACAGTCGTGACCTGGAAATTGACATGGTGAAGCAAATACAGCATAAATCTGAGGTATAACTTTAACTTTTCCTGAACCTTACTTACTATACCAGCCCCCAAGTCTATCGCTTATGAATGAATATGCGGTAGACTTAGAAATCTGCTTTCACTTGTTAACTTATCCGGCTTAAAAAGAATTTATTTAACCCGGTATAACATAAGGCCTTTAAATTTGCAATACACATTAGTCCCCAAGTGTCAAGTATCCTTACTTGTAAGGTGCTTGAGACTTAATATGTTTGACCCGGCAGGATAAAGTTAAAAATTTCTTCAGCATACATTAGCCCCCAAGTGCCAAGTATCTTTACTTGTAAAGTGCTTGGGACTTGAATGTTACCTTATAATCCTTACCAGAACCTGGTGTCAATGCAGGTCACCATAAGTCAATTTGAATCGGAGATTGCTGACCTGAAGAGCCAGCTGAAGCTTCAAGAACTTGAAACTCAAAAAGCAAACTCCAAGTTTGAATTCAGCATTTCTGAACAAGAGAAATTGAAGAAAAATTTCGAGTCTGAGAAAAAAGCTTGGGTTGATGAAAGGGCTTCATTAGCGGCTCGGGCCGAAACGGCAGAAGCATCACTTGCAGAAGCAACAACCGAACTGTCCGACTTAAAGCGGCAGATATCCCAAATGGTCTTAGCCATCTTCGATAAGTCACTCTAAGCCTTTAAACATTGTAATCTTCCCAAATTTAGTGTGACGAATATCTCCGGCTTATTGTTATGCTTGTGACCATACAGGCCCCAGGAGTACCAACCTCAAGCAAAACTGCTGACCAAGCTCAACGCGATTTACACCCTTATGGAGCAGCTGTACTCTGGGTCACAACGTGCTTTATCCGTTGTAGCTTTATCAACTCCACATCCCCGCCTTCTGCAAGATGTATTGAAGAGCCTCGCGTTTGTTCCTCAACGGATCCAAGATTTAAGGCAGGCGACCTCAAGAGCCGGAGCCGTAGCCGCATTGAGTCGGGCCAAAGCATGGCTCCCAGAACTAGACCCGGCCGACCTTGCCCTTGGATACCCAAGTCTGAAGGAAGACGACACTGCCTTTGATGACCATGACTTCAACGCCTGTGTCAAAGCCATACGTCCCGTGGCAACCCTTATTGGAAACAACACAGATCTTAGCAAGTATGCACCGGCTTATGACAGTGAAAACCGGAGAATCCCAAACGCTCCATATGATCAAATCAGTTTGATCCCTCCAATTCATAAGCATACTTTTGCTCCTGAAGTAGATCCGGCCGGTTTAATAGATGATGAAGCTGAGTTTGAAGATTTGAGCAACATTGATTGGGCCTCATCAACTTTCCAGGACAAAACAGCCGACGGAGAAGCGGAGAAGGATAACTCGGAGCCCTCAAGCCCGCCGAAGGAGTAAATCGCCAAGTGTTTGGCCAAAATACAATGCTTCATCTATTCAGACTCGGGGAGTCTTGTAATAGGGTAGAAATAACTTCTTAATGCTCATCATGCCTTCGTGCATGCTTTTATCACTTAACGCTTTTCGTAAGCCGCCATGGCTGCATATTTCTGGCTTTGACTTCCTTGGCGTGTGTAAATTTTGCTTGCCTTATTCTGCAATCCTTGAATGATCTTCCCGGCTCATATAATGTTCACCCGATACTTAATAACCTGGGGTGACGAATATTAAACCGGCAAAACAAAAAACACCTTAAAATGTTTTCCACAAGGTATCAGAATAATGAAAATAATTTTACAGGCTTCTGATTCGGATACGATCAGTAAACCGTTCCAAAGGGGTTAAGCTAAGATTCGGATACGATCATATAGCCCCCAGTGGCTTGGCGATGCCGATCAAGTGGGTATCGACAGCTATGTTCTCTTTGGTTCGAATACGACCTATGTTTGAACAGGAAGCCCCCAAGTGACCATAAGATTTGTTTAATGACGCTGATTCGTATACGATCCACGTCAGATCTAAAGGGGTTAAGTTGTGATTCAGATATGATCAGGAAGCCCCCAAGTAGGCTTGGCAAGTATGCTGATCAAGTGGGTATCGACAACTATGTTCTCTTTGGTTCGAATATGACCTATGTTTGAACATGAAGCCCCCAAGTGATCATGGCTAGATTCAGATATGATCATAAGCCGGACCAAAGGTAGAGCCGGATTCAGATATGATCCGGTTTCTATTGGTTGTTTCCACCACCTGTCAAAAAGACATATATACTTTTTGAAGGGTGAAAAAAAGGATAAAAGTCCTGCTTTATTACTTTATATAATATGTACATTGTCAAAAAACATATGTATCATAAGAGCCGGTGGCTCAAGTATAGTAAAACCAAAGATGGGTTATATCCCAATGGCCGAATATCACTTAGAAAAGCCACCTAGACTCCATAAACTATGAAGAAAGGTGTATAACCCGCTAGATCGAGGCCACTTACCCTTACGCCTCTGATTGTTACCTTGTTTATTAACGTCGGCCACAAGTTCCGGGTTGTCATCCGCTTTACGCTTATTGCTATTTTGATTCTCCGGGCTGTGCTATTGGCCCTTTCTACTGTCATTCCATTTTCCCTTCCCTGTCTTTTCACCGTCAGACTCGGGATCCTTGGTACTATCAGAATCGGCATATTTGACCAGAGCCGCCATTAGCGTACCCATATCCTTGCAGTCACGTTTAAGGCGCCCCAACTTTTGCCTTAGCGGCTTGAAGCTGCAATTCTTTTCCAATATAAGGGCAGCAGAGCCGGCATCCATCTTATCAGATATATGAATTATCTCCTTGACCCGGCGTACCCAATGGGTGGTAGATTCACCTTCCTCCTGCTTCCAATTCGTTAAGTCCACGACTGTCATAGATTGCTTACAGGTGTCTTTGAAGTTCCGGATGAAACGGGACCTTACCTCTTCCCATGAACCAATGGAATCGGGTGGTAAACCTTTAAACCAAGACCGGGCCGTTCCATCTAACATCATGGTAAAATATTTAGCCATTACCGCGTCACTAACCTCCAACAGTTCCATGGCCATCTCATAACTCTCGATCCATGCTTCAGGCTGTAAGTCGGCCGTGTAATTCAGCACCTTTTGGGGTCCCTTGAAATCTTTGGGCAGGTGCACATTGCGCAAAGCCGGTACCAAACAAGAAGAGCCACCGGCTCTGGTGACTATTCCCATCTCACTAGAAGTCGTTGGATACCCCGGCATATCCTGACGTGTCGTCTGTTGAGCCGCCAGCTGAGCCGTTCGCTCTTTCTCCTGACGTACTCGATCTTGTACCGGGTTATAGCCTCCATGTTGGTCACAGTGTTGGATGTTGCGTGATAAGATTTCAGATCCTATGTGCCTGCTGTAACTCTGACTCCGGTTCTGACGAGGCGGTGCTAACCAAGGCGGAGGAGCTGAATGAAGTCTATCCCGGTTATAAGAATATGTCTCTTGCTGAGCCAGGGCTGTCTGAACAAGTTCCCTAATACTCCGGGTCTCCACTGCTGTCGGGTCATCGCCATCCACTGGAAGAGCCGCCAGACGCGCTGATGCTGCGATTAAGTTCTCCATGGGGTTGGAAAAGTGACCCGGCGGTATCGGCACATAACTTGACGGTTCTGTGCTCACATGAGGAGGTGGCATCTCTCGACGTTGAGCCGGTCCTCCTGCTCTGGATGTCATAAACGGATTAGCATCGGGCGGGTTACTTGGGCCGGCTCCGGGTGTAGCAAAAAGAACCCTCGGGTCATAATTCGGAGGCAACCGGTATTGGGTCTTCTGGTGTCTCCTCCTCATTACCTCATTGGACGCGTTTAAACTCATCGTGAGCTGGTAAGCCTCTGACTGCAACCGCTGTGCCCGGGCGTCGAGAGCCGCCCGCTCCGTAGCTAGCCTAGTGTCCTCAACTGCTAAGGCCTCCTTGGCTTGAGCTATCTCCTCACGTACCCGTGATACCTCCGCATCATGCTCATCTTTGTCCGCAGGGGCAACCGTGGCGGTTAACAGGGCCGTAAGCTTGTCCATGAGGTCTATCAGTACTTGAGCAGGTGGGCGCACAGGGCCTCCTGCCCCGGCCGCTCCTAACCCGGAAGTGATTGCGGCCGCGGCTGTAGAGTTTTGTCCGGGTTGAGTCCCAGCCATAAAGACTCCCGCGCAATTTGGTGACTCACAGAGGTCCGGAATACTAAGGCCATCGGAGCAGCCCCCGAGCGCACCATCTTGAACTTGATACAAAGCATCTGTTGAACCGGTGGACGAATCACCGTCAGAGGGGACGGCCGTCTCACCACCATCTTCAGGACCTTCAGAAAGCTCTTCTCCGTGGACGCAGCCAACAAAGACACGCTTCATGCCGGGTTGAACTCGGGCGGGTTTCGCACGCTGAGCCGTCTCGACGAGGTCGGTGCAGTTGTCCGGCTCAGGCCCCGGCTCACCAATCTGGCCGATAAAGACGTGGATCCCTCCAAAGGGGACCCGGTACCCGTACTCAATTGAGCCGGCATCGGGGCCCCAGCCTTCATCGTCGATATAGATCTTGCCGCGATGACTTTTGGTCATCCAGCCCACTACGTATCCCTTGAGCCCTTCGAAGTTGCCCTTCAAGAACTCAAATCCATCATGCGCTAGCCCCACGGTGGGTGCCAACTGTCGTGGAATTGTCACGTCAGATGTCCTCGTGAAAGGACTTAGTTGTGGAGCCATCACAACTAGGAAGCTTGAAGAGGTTAATCGGGACAAAGGACACGAGAGGGTTTATACTAGTTCGGCCCCTTACGATGAAGGTAAGGCCTACGTCTAGTTGGGTTGGTATTGATGTTTCGATGACCAGGGAGCGAGATATGCTATGCCTGGCTCTCGGTGAGTTGTTTCTTGCCCTAAGCCGCCAGCGGGTCATCCCCTTATATACACGGGTCAATGCCCTGCGGCTTACAGAGTCCCGGCCGGCTTATAAACAATGTCCGGCTCGGTGACTAGTTAAGTCTACCTTATGATACAAGTAATATTATTACAATAGTTTACTACAACAAGCCTTAAGTCGCCTGTGGGCCTTAAGCTTCCTATGAACCATCATCTTCATGCCTTGTCTTGGGCTTCTCTCTGGTGAGTCTTCTTTGCGTAACCCGGCCCCTCCTGGGCGGCTTACACAAATAGTTATATCCCCAACAAGTGGCATTTCCTCTATAATAGTAGGTGATGTTGGACCAGCCGACGAACCCTAGCTACTATACATGGGGAGCTTGGGAGTAGTCGCATAGAAGAAAACCCGCATGCAGCGACCTAGGGAGCTGGACCAGTACAAGAAGTTATACCTCAGGTGGGCGAGATGTCGCTTAGAAGGGCGGGCAGGATCTGCCCACACGACGGCAACAAACAAGGGCGCGGAGGACCTTTGTCCGCGCCAGCGCCGGCTATGAGAGGATGGTGCACATCGACTTCCTCCATCGCCGACGGCGACAACGTCAATGCTGCACCTCCTCACCTCCCGCAGCGGACAAGATTCGGCCGGATCTGTGACCATCTGTGAGGAGAGAGATAGAGTGGACACTGTCATCTTGTTTTGATATGGAGAGGGTGAGAGAGCAAGATGCAAGAAACTCTATCAACCAAGAGGCTATAATGGAATAAAAAAAATCTCTCCATAGCAGTGGTTTTAAATAGAATACGTGTGTTCCCGGAAAAAAGAAACGAAAACTGGCGGACAATTTTTTAATGTACCAAGAAAGAAAACTCAATCAAAAACATGCCCCCGCTTCCAGGTTGCGAGAGTCGTCTCGCCCACACACATAGACATAGACATGCATATCCGTGTTTACGTAAAATTCCATTTCCATCTCCATCTCCAATCATATTTCTCCAACTGGCACATTATTTACGTTGTTGATTATATACGCATCAATATTAACGTACAACATCTCTTGTTTGCGGGCATCCGGACCGCTGCCACGGCCGCTCCTGACCAACCCGAACCCTCTTCATCACCCGCGCGTGCTTCCCGCCCGAAACGGTCAGTGCCACATTCATGCCCGGTCAAAGCGGACGCGACCTCTCACTGGCGCCGGCATTGAAGCGGCGCGCCGGCCGAGAGAGCGTCGCCCGTGCCGCTTCCTGGTGCACGCGACTGCTCAGTGTCCAAAGGTCGCAATAGCCAGCCACAACATGCATGTAAAAAGTTCTTGGGAGTCCATGCTACAGCTAGCTGTCCTCCCCCAACTCGTCAATCTCTTCCAGTAGTGCTAGTACTCCATGGAGTGATCCATCGACAAGCAGGCACTAAAGTTATCGTATACTCATTTTGCAGTGAGTGGCATGCCGAGCGACCGTGTGGGGTCAAGCCATGGAGGAGGGTGAGACACGAACATGACAGACGTGACTTAAATGTTGGTTTTGCTCGATGGCGCGATCCAACAAAATGAAACATTGGTTTCTCTCCATTTCCATTTTTTCTCCAGAAAAACGGAAACTTTCCACTCCATTTTCATTCCTACACCAAGGTTGCCCCGTTACAACATTCCATCAAACACAAAGGAAAACTAACACGCATGCTGATGCATCTCAATGATTCACAGATCATACCCAATATTTACTTCACAACTAAAGACAAAAGTTGTGAGAGCGTGTATGAAAGAAAAACTACTGATTGGGTCACTACGATTTAAACCATAAACCCTAAACAGGATTTAATGTCCTGGCAAGGTAGAACCTATCGAAGGAAAGATGGTTGGCACCCTCGGATCATATGATGCTTTTGTGCAATTCCACTAAAATCGAGCTGAACATCCCTGATGGCAAAGATATTAAAGACGTGTGATTAGAATAATAGTACTGCCATTAGGTCATGAGACATAAACTCATCACAAGTAGAAGCCGGTAGAAGTAGAGAAAGATCAACATGGAGATGGAGCTACGTGGGGAGCTGCGGCAATGGAGCAAGCCGGCTCCAAAAAGAAGATGGACTACCTGGGACGTCGGGCTATAGCTAGAAAGGCGGTTGGGATGAGACATCGGCCCATACCGCGGTGACCCCCTGATTGGGACGCACCGACTATGGGTTTTCTCCCTCGCCGATGTCGACCGCATCTACGCAGAACATTGTTCCCTTCCCCCAGCTGCGGGATCAAGTCGGATATGTGACCAGCGTGTGGCCACCGTCGTTCTATGCTTCTGAAGAGAGCAACCCAAGCAAGCATGCTTGTAGCTTAGGCTCCTGCTAGTGTATATATAGTGGTTTTCTTTTTCTCTCCATATCAACCATTTTATATTGCATACGTGTCATTGAAGAGTGAAATGATGGTTGCTTCTTCCGACTAACTTATTGTGTGATTTGACTGCTCCTTAGTGGCCCCTACACGTACTCCCCCTACGTGTATGCAATAGTCACACGTACACATGGACGCAAAAACACGCGCGACACCCTAATGCATGCATGTCTGAGCACAAGACAGAACACACACGGTCATGCTCAAGTGCTCAACCTACACGTGCATGCACACACATACTCAGCCAGGGTGAGCTAGTGACCGTATAAACACCGGAAAATATATATATTGAGTGCAATGAGCGTATTATAAAGTCCACTGACCGTATTTTTACAAATATATAGTGACAGACAGTGTATTTATCTCATTTGAAATTAAGCCATATTAACCGGAGAGGAGGCAGTATGGACTAGCATTACTTTGTTGTGTCCCGTCAACTTGCTGAATGAGGAGAAGCTTGCAGGACGAGAGAAGCTTGCGCGTGGTGTCTCGTAGGACACGGAGAAACTTTTGACTAATGCAAGCTCTGCCTCGCTCAGGCGGTGGACGTGCAACAGTTAATTCGGTGTCAGATTGCCAGAAGCATACACTATACTAGTACAACTATTGTTAGATTTCCCGAAGAGGCGAACAACCAAGCGCAAAGTTTACTAGTACTAGTACTACTACTATAGTCTATAGAGGTATGTACTGTACTAGTACTAGGAACCGAATGGAGGAGCATCTGCACTCTTATTATATTTTGAAAATGTGATAAAGCAATCTTCAACACATTTGGTTCTCTTCGAGGGTTCTCGCATGTGATAATGGAAGTTGATTGCACGGAACACTCGCCACAATTCTCGCTTAATTCTGGCTCATATCTTGTTACAAATAGGAGCGCTCGGTAATATTTCCTCTTTTTTTTGTTATTCAGCATGTAAATAGGTCAGCAAACCTTGCGGCGCATCTTTGTGCGAACCGTGCTTGCTGCACTTTGAATGTGGCCGAGAGCTAGCTTGATGAAACACCTCGCTTCCTACTTCTTTTTTGCGGGGTACCTCGCTTCCTAGTGACCAGTGTCTTGGCTGATCGTCCTAAGAATGCTTATATATGAATAAAACTCTCTCATTTACCCACAAAAAATATTAAGCCATATTAACCGGAAAGGAGGGAGTATGGACTAGCACTACTTTTTGGTGTGTCCCGTCAACTCGTAGAATGAGGAGAAGCTTGCAGGACAAGGTGAAGCTCGCTTACGCCTTCTGACTAATGCAACCTACCCTCGCCCAGGTGGTGGATGATAACCCACAAGTATAGGGGATCAATTCTAGCCTCTTTCGATAAGTAAGAGTGTCGAACCCAACGAGGAGCTAAAGGTAGAACAAATATTCCCTCAAGTTCTATCGACCAGCGATACAACTCTACGCACGCTTGACGTTCGCTTTACCTAGAACAAGTATGAAACTAGAAGTAATTTGTAGGTGTTGTTGGGTAGGTTTGCAAGATAATAAAGAGCACATAAATAAAAAGTAGGGGATGTTTAGATAAAGAAGCAATAAAGTTAATATAGCGAGTGCGGAAAAGTGGTGGTAGGAGTTGTGAAATTGTCCCTAAGTAATTGACTACTTTACTAGACCGATAGCAAGTTTTATGTGGGAGAGGCATAAGCTAACATACTTTCTCTTCTTGGATCATATGCACTTATGATTGGAACTCTAGCAAGCATCTGCAACTACTAAAGATCATTAAGGTAAAACCCAACCATAGCATTAAAGCATCAAGTCCCCTTTATCCCATATGCCACAACCCCCTTACTCGGGTTTATGCTTCTATCACTCAAGCAACCCACTATAAGAGAATCATGAATGTATCCTATAGCGGGAATCCCTCATGCTTGCACGACACGGAGGGCACAATAGGACAACAACATAACGACAAGCAAATTAAACCAATCATAGCAATTCACCAATCACCGGTAGGACAACGATAATCTACTCAGACATAATAGGATGGCAACACATCATTGGATAATAATATGAAGCATAAAGCACCATGTTCAAGTAGAGGGTAAAGCGGTGTGCGAGAGAGTGGACCGCTGAATATAGATGGGGGAAGGTGATGGAGATGTTGGTGAAGATGATGGCGGTGTTGGTGTAGATCTCGGTGATGATGATGGCCCTCGGCGGCGTTCTATCGCCACCGGAAGCAAGGGGGAGAGAGCCCCCCTTCTTCTTCTTCTTCTTCTTCTTCTTCTTCTTCCTTGACCTTCTCCCTAGATGGGAGAAGGGTTTCCCCTCTGGTCCATGGTCCCCATGGCGTGGGAGGGGCGAGAGCCCCTTCGAGATTGGATCCGTCTCTCTGTTTCTCTTTGTTTCTACGTTCTGGGATTCTGCCCTTTCACCGTTTCTTATATATCCGGAGATCCGTAACTCCGATTGGATTGAAACCTTCGCCAAGATTTTTTTCCCCAAAAATTAGCTTTCTTGCGGCCAAAGAAGAGCAGAAACCGCCTTACGGGGTGCCTGTTGGTGTCAAAACCGGTGGATCTCGGGTAGGGGGTCCCGAACTGTGCGTCTAAGGCTAATGGTAACAGGAGGCAGGGGTCACAATGTCTACCCAGGTTCGGGCCCTCTCGATGGAGGTAATACCCTACTTCCTGCTTGATTGATCTTGATGATATGAGTATTACAAGAGTTGATCTATCACGAGATCGTAGAGGCTAAACCCTAGAAGCTAGCCTATGGTTATGATTGTTCTCCTCCTACAGACTAAACCTTCCGGTTTATATAGACACCGGAGGGGGCTAGGGTTACACAGAGTCAGTTACAGAGAAAGGAATCTTCATATCCGAATCGCTAAGCTTGCCTTCCACGCAAAGGAGAGTCCCATCCGGACACGGGACGAAGTCTTCTATCTTGTATCTTCATAGTCCAACAGTCCGGCATATGCATATAGTCCGGCTGTCCGAGGACCCCTTAATCCAGGACTCCCTCAGTAGCCCCGAACCAGGCTTCAATGATGATGAGTCTAGCACACAGATTGTCTTCGACATTGCAAGGCGGGTTCCTTCTCTGAACTCTTCAAAGTACCTGTTGTAAATAGAAGTGCCCGATTCCCCATTTAATGTTATGCTCATCGGCTTCTGTACTTTAATAGTCTCAGCCTCCACGTGTCGAGCGAATGCGAGAAGTCGGGGCTTTTTTAAATTTTCCACCCTAACCATGTAAATAAATTGTCTATTAAAGACACGGGGATCTTCAGATCCAATCCACACCATCTTCCCCAAGCGAGGAATCATCAGAGCGTGCCCAAAAAAACCACCCCAACATGGTCGGCGCTCGTAGCTCTTCCTCCCTCTCTCACAACACCAAGCCGGGCGATTGGGAGAAGCGTACCGTATCCCACGGCCCGATTAGTGAAGTTGCAGACCCAAGGGTTTCTACCTCCTGCATATCTAGTCGATGTTCGAGCCAGATTGGCTTCCTTCGATGGTGGGGAGCAAGCGGAGAACTTTCCCAACCCATCCAGGGGGGAGCGAGTATTTACTGAGGGGCGTTGGATTTCCAATCCATCAATTCCTCCGTGGGCTTCTGGAGTTCTACGGGCCCCAACTGCAGAACTTCACACCTGCCTCCATCCTGCACATCGCAGGTTACGTCGCTCTTTGCGAGCTATTTATGGGCTGCGAAGCCCATTTTGAGCTATGGAAGAAGATATTCTACCTCGTCCCCCGTAATCAAGGGGATCAATATTCCAAGGGGGCAGAGCCGAGATATGGCACATCGCCGGGACCGGATACTTATCCGACACACCGAAGAAGGCACCCGAAGAGTGGCCTTCCGAGTGGTTTTATATCGAGGACGTCTCCCTTCCTGACCCAATCCGAATTGGTCTTCCTGAGTTTACAAACGCTCCGCTGAGAAAACGCCTTAATTGGCGTCCCCGGAGCCTCAGAGAGGAAGATAGCAAGGAGGTCCTTCAATTGATGAGCAAGATAAGAATACTCGCTCAGTCCGGATTATCAATAGTTGAGGTTATGGCGATATCCATAATGCGGGGGGTTCAGCCACTCCAATACCGAGGGCATCCCATGTGGCACTTCAATGGAGAAGACAACGCCACCCGCTGTGGTCGGAAGGGTCCGGACTCCACCACCACTCTGGTGGAAATATTGTCCGATTTATACAAGGGGGAAAGAGAGGAGTTCGTCCGCATTAAGCCACGGGATGGATTTTCCATGTACATTCCTCCCAGCTGGGTGAGTTGCCATCCATTACTCTACTCTATTCATTCCCTGAGCCTTTGTTTTCATAAATATTTACTCCGTCTACTTATAATAGGAATGGCGAAAAATAACCAGGGAGTTCCATAGCCCGGCACCACAGCCAGAGGACCGTAACCGGGCCCTTGACCCCGGATTCGAAGAGGATCCGGATATATTCGTGGAGCTCGTGGAAGGGGTGTTTCACCAGGCAAGCTGTGATGGCATAGAGGTGTCCATCATTGCTGACTATCCCGGCCTCCTCCCTGTATCGCATGTAAGTAAACAAGAGACTTATCTTCTAGAAAAGATTTTTTCCTTCCGTCTTACCCACCGCACAATTCTTATGCTCTAAAGGGAAGACAATCGGTGCGCCAAGCCGAACCCGAGGCGACTCGCCAACAAGGGGCGCCTGTGCTGGGTAGGCCTTCAAAAAGAAAGGCGAACAAAAACATGGCAGAGCCGTCATCAAGGAGGTATGGCTTTAAACTCGCCCCGCGGTTGTCATCTTAAAGTATGACACTATCCGTTGTGTTTTAGCAGAAAGAACATCCACCGGACTATGTCTTGGGATCCTGCCAACCGTACCTCTACTAGCCGGATTCTAGACCCAGTCTCGAGGACGGAGGCCAACACAGAAGCGACACCAGACTATCCTCATACAGAGGATTCAGATAGAATGTCCGTTACAAATTCTGAAGTGGAGAGCGCCATGAATCATCAGCGCCGGCGGGACGCACTCCGTGACCCTGGTTTTTCAGAAGAGGCTTTTAATGCCTTCAACTCGGGTGATGCATACATCCGAGCCATTGGGCTTGCTAGAGCCATGGACCAGTATCTGAAAGATATACGGGTAAGTGTAAAAATCTGATAATTATGTATATCAGTAGCCCCTGAGACTTGAAGCAGTTGGTACAACTGATTTAAGGATCATTGTATTAATAGGTTCTCTCGGAGAAGAACAACCTATTGTCTCAAGAGCTGGAAGAGTGTCGAACCCAGCTAACGGCCGCTATGGCCAAGCTGTCAAGATCCGAAGAGGCATCGACTGGTATGTATTCCCGAATTGAGAAAAAACAATATTGTGTTTATAAACTAGTAACGCTAACCATATATGATGACCAAAATCCTTAGATAATCCGGAATAGAATCCGGGAATCCCACAAGAGGGTGAACAAGGGGCACAAAGGCAAGCAGCCGCTGGCGAGCGTGTACTTACACGGGTCATATAGAAGAAAAACAAGCTCCAAGATGCTAATACCCAACTGGGTGAAGAATTGAAAGATGTTCGAGCCCAGCTGGCTGACTCCGTGAAGGAAAATAAGAGGCTTCAACGCGGCATTTTTAGTATGTTCTCAAACAAACAGTTATATAGTTTGGCAAACATAGGAACTAACAGAGTTATGTGTGTAGGTATGCTGAATGGCCGTCCCGGAGAGGAGATGCCCGGATCCTCAGGCGATCAGCTACAAGAGCTTTCGCAAATGCACGAGCAAGTTCGGCAGGTCATGCGGAGTGTCGCCAAGGCCTTGTGGCCAGCCGCCTCCCTACCAGGAAGCATGGTGGAGCTGGTACAGCTTTTCAAGGGAGCGCGGTGGCGTTTCCGACTATGGAAGATATCTCCCTGTCGAGAAGGAGCGAGAAAGGCTTGGGCCATGGTGAAAACACGGTATACCAAGCTCGGTCCGAATCATATGGCTCGGGTTGGACCTGTAGGGTCAGATGGGAAAGAAATTCCCGTTAGTCTGGTATATGATCAGGTAGGATTAGCCGCAAAATATTCCCAACAGGATTGTAGGCTAGACAACCTATTGGATGGCATAGAAGAAGACACATTTGAGTCTAAATGACTATGTACTTCAATTGACACATTTGTCCCTAGCAGATTGTAAAACATTTGTCATGGCGGACCTTTTCGCTTCAGCCTCTGGACCCGACAATCCGGAGTGTTTCCGAATACCCGCTCGGTAATATAAACCGGGGTATGCGTGGAAACCAGGCGTAGGGGTCATAATTGCTTGAACAGACAAGTACCCAACTAGCTGTGTTATATTACATGGTTAGTAAGAAACATCTTCCATAGAGATAGTTCTGTTAAGGGTTACTTTCCCTAGGTACGCATGCATTAACACGCATCTCCGAACTGCGATCAAAAAGCGCGGTATATGTAACATCTAGGGGTTTATATTGTGATAGGTAAAAAACATCTTTAGTCCACCGACCAAATATTCCCTTAAGAATGCTAGCTTTCGGCTTCACCCAGTCTGAGGTACACGTCCGGAGTACCTGGCAGTAACAATCGCAGAGGTGCTCCCTTTATGCCCTAGCCGAACTAATGGGAACGTAGGGCATAAGCACAGGAGCCAGGCAACCCAGGTTGGCCAAAGCTTAAGTCATATCGATGCATATAATGGCGAAGAAAAGGTACATATGGAAAAAGGATGCATATGCAGTGGGCTTGATGCCCGGAAGATAATTATGTTAAGCTTCTGTATAAGAAGCCCCCGGGTATAATAAACACACATACTTGAAGATTAGTGCGTCACAAGTGTGTAGTCTAGCCACACTAAAGCTTTAGAGCTTTTGAAAAGGAAAGGCAGGAAGAGAGCTGAAATTTAAATAAAAAGGAACAGAGGGAAGGAGACGAACAAGGAGTTCGGAGCTAGGTGTAGAATCTTCAAAGTCTGGCCGCGTTCCATGGGTTTGGCTCGAGGCGATTATCTGATGCATCACGCAGTTGGTACGCTCCTCCGGTGAGAACTTTGTCAATAATGAAGGGACCCTCCCTCCCACTTGGGCTTGAGTTTGTCCTTTTTCTTCTCCGGTAGATATAGAACAAGTTTGCCAATATTATAAGTCTTGGCCTGTACTTCTCTGCTTTGATACCTGCAAGCCTGTTGTTGATAGAATGTGGAATGGGCTTTTGCAACGTCGCGCTCCTCTACCGGGGCATCTAAACTGTCCTGCCGATCGAGCTCGGCCTCTCTCTCTTCATACATGCGCACTCGAGGTGAGTCGTGAATAATATTGCAGGACATCACAGCCGTTGCGCCGTACACCATGAAGAAGGGTGTGTATCTGGTGGTGCGATTTGGCATGGTCTGCAGCCCCCAGAGTACGGAGTCAAGCTCCTCAACCCAGTGTGTGTCTGATTCTTTTAAGGATCGCACTAGTCTAGGTTTGATGCCACTCATAATAAGAACATTGGCTCGTTCCACTTGACCATTTGTTTGAGGGTGATAGATGGAGGCATAATCAAGCTTAATGCCCATGTTGCCGCACCAAGTTTTCACCTCATCGGCTGTGAAGTTGGAGCCGTTGTCGGTGATGATGCTGTGGGGGACACCATAACGGTGCACAACACCCGATATGAAGTCTATCACGGGTTCGGATTTGGCCGTTTTAACTGGTTTGGCTTCTATCCATTTGGTGAATTTATCTACCATGACCAACAAATACTTTTTCTTATGGCTTCCTCCTTTAAGGGGTCTGATACGTCTCCAACGTATCTATAATTTTTGATTGCTCCATGCTACTTTATCTACTGTTTTGGACTATAGTGGGCTTTATTTTCCACTTTTATATTACTTTTGGGACTAACCTATTAACCGGAGGCCCAGCCCAGAATTGCCGTTTTTTGCCTTTTTCAGTATTTCGAAGAAATAGAATATCAAATGGAGTCCAAATGGAATGAAACCTTCGGGATCGTGATTTTCCAACCGAACGTGATCCAGGAGACTTGGACCCTACTCCAAGAAGTTTCCGAGGAGGTCACGAGGGTGGAGGGTGCGCCCCCCTGGGCGCGCCCCCTACCTCGGGGGCCCCTCGGAGCTCCACCGACGTACTCCTTCCTCCTATATATACCTACATATCCCCGAACGATCAGAACAGGAGCCAAAAACCTAATTCCACCGCCGCAACCTTCTGTATCCATGAGATCCCATCTTGGGGCCTGTTCCGGAGCTCCACCGAAGGGGGCATCCACCATGGAGGGCTTCTACATCATCACCATAGCCCCTCCGATGAAGTGTGAGTAGTTTACTTCAGACCTTCGGGTCCATAGCTAGTAGCTAGATGGCTTCTTCTCTCTTTTCGGATCTCAATACAATGTTCTCCCCCTCTCTCGTGGAGATCTATTCGATGTAATCTTCTTTTTTGCGGTGTGTTTGTTGAGACCGATGAATTGTGGGTTTATGATCCAGTATTATCTATGGAAAATATTTGATTCTTCTCTGAATTCTTTTATATATGATTGAGTTATCTTTGCAAGTCACTTCGAATTATCTTTTTGGTTTGGCCAACTAGATTGGTAGTTCTTGCAATGGGAGAAGTGCTTAGCTTTGGGTTCAATCTTGCGGTGTCCTTACTCAGTGACAAAAAGAGTTGCAAGGCACGTATTGTATTGTTGCCATCGAGGATAACAAGATGGGGTTTTTATCATATTGCATGAATTTATCCCTCTACATCATGTCATCTTGCTTACGGTGTTACTCTGTTTTTACTTAATACTCTAGATGCATGCTGGATAGCGGTCGATGAGTGGAGTAATAGTAGTAGATGCAGAATCGTTTCGATCTACTTGTTTTGGACGTGATGCCTATATACATGATCATCGCCTAGATATACTCATAACTATGCTCAATTCTGTCAATTGCTCAACAGTAATTTGTTCACCCACCGTAGAATACTTATGCTCTTGAGAGAAGCCACTAGTGAAACCTATGGCCCCCGGGTCTATTCTCATCATATCAATCTATATCACTTTATTTACTTGCTTTGTTTTAATTTACCTTTTACTTTTTACTTTGCATCTATCTGTCAAAAAATACCAAAAATATTATCTCTATCAGATCTCACTCTCGGAAGTGACCGTGAAGGGATTGACAACCCCTAAGCGTTGGTTGCGAGTTGCTATCGTTTTGTGTAGGTACGAGGGACTTGTGCGTGGTCTCCTACTGGATTGATACCTTGGTTCTCAAAAACTAAGGGAAATACTTACGCTTCTTTATTGCACCATCCTCTCCTCTTCGGGGAAATCCAACGCAGTGCTCAAGAGGTAGCAAGAAGAATTTCTGGCGCCGTTGCCGGGGAGGCTCACGCAAGCAAGTCAACCATACCAAGTACCCATCGCAATCCCTATCTCTCGCATTACATTATTTGCCATTTGCCTCTCGTTTTCCTCTCCCCCACTTCACCCTTGCCGTTTTATTTGCCCTCTCTTTCCCAATCTCCTCCTCTCTTTTCCGTTTGCTTTTTTTCCCGTTGCCTTTCTGTTTGCTTGTGTGTTGGATTACTTGTTGCCATGGCACAAGATAATACCAAATTGTGTGATTTCTCGAATACCAATAATAATGATTTCCTTAGTACTCCGATTGCTCCTCTTAATAATGATGAGTCTTGTGAAATCAATACGGCTTTGTTGAATCTTGTTATGAAAGATCGATTCGTCGGCCTTCCTAGTGAAGATGCCGCTACTCATCTAAACAATTTGTTGATTTGTGTGATATGCAAAAGAAGAAAGATACGGATAACAATATTGTCAAATTTAAATTATTTTCGTTTTCACATAGAGATCGTGCTAAAGTTTGGTTTTCATCTTTGCCTAAAAATAGTATTGATTCTTGGAACAAGTGCAAAGATGCTTTTATCTCTAAGTATTTTCCTCCCGCTAAGATTATCACACTTAGGAACGATATCATGAATTTTAAACAACTTTATCATGAGCATGTTTCCCAATCTTGGGAAAGAATGAAATTAATGCTTCGCAATTGCCCTACTCATGGTTTGAATTTATGGATGATCATACAAATTTTTTATGCCGGATTGAATTTTGCTTCTAGAAATCTTTTAGATTCGGCCGCGGGAGGCACTTTTATGGAAATTACGTTAGGGGATGCTACCAAATTGCTTGATAATATTATGGCTAATTATTCTCAATGGCACACCGAAAGATCTTCTAGTAAAAAGGTGCATGCTATAGAAGAAATCAATGTTTTGAGTGAAAAGATGGATGAACTTATGAAGATGTTTGCGCCTAAAAATATTCCTCTTGATCCCAATGATATGCTTTTATCTACCTTGCTTGAGAATAATAATGAATCTATGGATGTGAATTTCGTTGGTAGGAATAGTTTTGGAAACAACGCTTATAGTGGGAATTTTAATCCTAAGCCTTATCCTAGTAATCCTTCTAATAATTATGGAAATTCCTACAATAACTCTTATGGAAATTTTAAGATGCCCTCTGAATTTGAGAGTAGTGTTAAAGAGTTTATGAATTCACAAAAGAATTTTAATGCTTTGCTTGAAGAGAAATTGCTTAAAGTTGATGATTTGGCTAGGAACGTTGATAGAATTTCTCTTGAAATTGGTTCTTTAAAGCTTAGATCTATTTCTCCTAAGCATGATATCAATGAGTCTCTCAAAGCCATGAGAATTTCCATTGATGAGTGCAAGGAAAGAACCGCTAGGATGCGTGCTTCCAAAGATGCCTTTATTAAAGCGTGTTCTTCCAATACCTATGAAAATCAAGATGAAGATCTAAAAGTTATTGATGTGTCCCCCATTAAATATTTGTTTTGCAATATGAATCTTGATGAAACTGAAGATTATCTTCCTTTACCTAGAAGGCGTTCTAAGAATTCGGAGTTCCTAGATCTTGATGATGAAACTGATGAAAGTGGGATTGAAATAAATAAAAACCGTGATGTTGCTAAACCCACTATTTTGTATCTCAAGGAATTTAATTATGAAAGTTGCTCTTTGATTGGTTGTATTTCCTTGTTGCAATCCGTGCTAGATTCTCCTCATGCTTATAGTCAAAATAAGGCCTTTACCGAACATATTGTTGATGCTTTGATGCAATCTTATTAAAATTAAAGATTTTGAGTTTTATGCTTTGTGTGATTTGGGTGCTAGTGTCTCTACTATCCCCAAAACTTTATGTGATTTGCTAGATTTCCGTGATTTTGATGATTGCTCCCTAAACTTGCATCTTGCGGATTCCACTATTAAAAAACCTATGGGAAGAATTAATGATGTTCTTATTGTTTCAAATAGGAATTATGTTCCCGTAGATTTTATAGTTCTTGATATAGATTGCAATCCTTCATGTCCTATTATTCCTGGTAGACCTTTCCTTAGAACGATTGGTGCAATTATTGATATGAAGGAAGGGAATATTAGATACCAATTTCCCTTAAAGAAGGGTATGGAACACTTCCCTAGAAAGAAAATAAAGTTACCATATGAATCTATCATGAGAGCCATTTATGGATTGCCTACCAAAGATGGCAATACCTAGATCTATCCTTTCTTTTATGCCTAGCTAGGGGCGTTAAACAATAGCGCTTATTGGGAGGCAACCCAATTTTATTTTGTTTTTTTGTTTTTGCTTCTGTTTAGAAATAAATAATCCATATACCTTATGTTCGGATGTGGTTTTATGTTTTAATTAGTGTTTGTGTCAAGTAGGACCTATAGGATAACCTACGATGATAGTTGATTTGATTCTGCTGAAAAACAGAAACTTTGCACGCACGAATTTATTTATGATAAATCACACGAACGTGCTTTTGCGTTGATTCTTTTTGCTGATGATCAATAACCAAATTTTCCAGGACTTCCTATTTTGGCAGAATTTTGAGAGTTCCAGAAGTTTGCGTTAGTTACAGATTTCTACAGACTGTTCTGTTTTTGACAGATTCTGTTTTTCGTGTGTTGTTTGCTTATTTTGATGAATCTATGGATAGTAAATTAGTTTATAAACCATAGAGAAGTTGGAATACAGTAGGTTTAACACCAATATAAATAAATAATGAGTTCATTACAGTACCTTGAAGTATTCTTTTGTTTTGTTTCTCTAACGGAGCTCACGAGATTTCTGTTGAGTTTTGTGTTCTGAAGTTTTCAAGTTTTGGGTGAATTCTTTTGATGGATTATGGAACAAGGAGTGGCAAGAGCCTAAGCTTGGGGATGCCCATGGCACCCCCAAGATAATCCAAGGACACCAAAAATTCAAAGCTTGGGGATGCCCCGGAAGGCATCCCCTCTTTCGTCCACTTCCATCGGTAATTTACTTGGAGCTATATTTTTATTCACCAACATGATATGTGTTTTGCTTGGAGCGTCTTGTATTATTTGTATCTTTGCTTGTTAGTTTACCACAATTATCCTTGCTGTACACACCTTTTGAGAGAGACATACATGAATTGGAATTTGTTAGAATACTCTATGTGCTTCACTTATATCTTTTGAGCTTGATAGTTTTGCTCATTGTGCTTCACTTATATCTTTTGAGCGTGATAATTTTTGCTCTAGTACTTCACTTAGATCTTTTAGAGCACGGTGGTGGATTTGTTTTAAAGAAACTATTTGATCTCTCATGCTTCACTTAGATTATTTTGAGAGTCGTTAATAGCATGGTAATTTGCTTAATGTTAATATACTTGGTGTTCAAGATATGTGAAACTTTCTTTTGAGTGAATTGAATACTAAGATAAGTTTGATGCTTGATAATTGTTTTGAGATATGGAGGTGATAATATCAAAGTCGTGCTAGTTGGGTGATTATGAATTTGAGAAATACTTGTGTTGAAGTTTGCAAGTCCCGTAGCATGCACGTATGGTTAAAGTTGTGTAACAAATTTGAAACATGAAGTGTACCTGGCTTGTGCATCCTTATGAGTGGCGGTCGGGGACGAGCGATGGTCTTTTCCTACCAATCTATCCCCCTAGGAGCATGCGCGTAGTACTTGAATTTTTGATGACTTCTAAATTTTTCAATAAGTATATGAGTTCTTTTGACTAATGTTGAGTCCATGGATTATACACACTCTCACCTTTCCACCTTTGCTAGCCTCTTCGGTACCGTGCATATCCCTTTCTCACCTTGAGAGTTGGCGCAAACTTCGCCGGTGCATCCAAACCCCGTGATACGATACGCTCTATCACACATAAACCTCCTTATATCTTCCTCAAAACAGCCACCATACCTACCTATTATGGCATTTCCATAGCCATTCCGAGATATATTGCCATGCAACTTCCATCATCATAATCATCATCATGACATACATTACTTTTGTCATATTGCCATTGCATGATCATGTAGTTGACATCGTATTTGTGGCAAAGCCACCATGCATTATTTTTCATACATGTCACTCTTGATTCATTGCACCATCCCGGTACACCGCCGGAGGCATTCATATAGAGTCATATCTTGTTCTAAGTTTCGAGTTGTAATCCTTGTGTTGTAATCAGTAGAAGTGTGATGATCATCATTATTAGAGAATTGCCCAAAGAAAAAGAGAAAGGCCAAAAAGAAAAAAAGAAAGGCCCAAAAAAAAGAAAAAAAGGGCAATGCTACTATCTTTTTTCCACACTTGTGCTTCAAAATAGCCCCTTGTTCTTCATGTAGTGAGTCTCATATATTGTGCTTCAAAGTAGCACCTTGTTCTTCATGTAGTGAGTATCATAAGTTATCTTTTTTATACTAGTGGGAATTTTTCATTATAGAACTTGGCTTGTATATTCCTACGATGGGCTTCCTCAAATGCCCTAGGTCTTCGTGAGCAAGCAAGTTGGATGTACACCCACTAGTTTTCTTTTGTTGAGCATTCATAGCTCTAGTGCATCCGTTGCATGGCAATCCCTACTCCTCATGTTGACATCAATTGATGGGCATCTCCATAGCCCGTTGATTAGTCTCGTCAATGTGAGACTTTCTCCTTTTTTGTCTTCTCCACACAATCCCCATCATCATATTCTATTCCACCCATAGTGCTATATCCGTGGCTCACACTCATGTATTGCGTGAAAGTTGAAAAAGTTTGAGATTATTTAAGTATGAAACAATTGCTTGGCTTGTCATCGGGGGTATAGAAGTTGGAAACATCTTTGTGTGACGAAAATGAAGCATAGCCTAACTATATGATTTTGTAGGGATGAACTTTCTTTTGCCATGTTACTTTGAGAAGACATGATTGCTTTGATTAGTATGCCTGAAGTATTATTATTTTTGTGTCAATATGAACTTTTGTCTTGAATCTTTCGGATCTGAATATTCATATCACAATAAGAAGATTTACATTGAAATTATGCCAAAGTATCACTCCGCATCAAAAATTCTTTTTTATCATTTACCTACTCGAGGACGAGTAGGAATTAAGCTTGGGGATGCCTGATACGTCTCCAACGTATATATAATTTTTGATTGCTCCATGCTACTTTATCTACTGTTTTGGACTATATTGGGCTTTATTTTCCACTTTTATATTACTTTTGGGACTAACCTATTAACCGGAGGCCCAGCCCAGAATTGCTATTTTTTGCCTTTTTCAGTATTTCGAAGAAACAGAATATCAAACGGAGTCCAAACGGAATGAAACCTTCGGGATCGTGATTTTCCAACCGAAGCTGATCTAGGAGACTCGGACCCTACTCCAAGAAGTTTCCGAGGAGGTCACAAGGGTGGAGGGCGCGCCCCCCTAGGTGCACCCCCCTACCTCGTGGGCCCCTCGGAGCTCCACCGACGTACTCCTTCCTCCGATATATACCTACGTATCCCCGAACGATCAGAACAGGAGCCAAAAACCTAATTCCACCGTCGTAACCTTCTGTATCCACGAGATCCCATCTTGGGGCCTGTTCCGGAGCTCCGCCGGAGGGGGCATCCACCATGGAGGGCTTCTACATCATCACCATAGCCCCTCCGATGAAGTGTGAGTAGTTTACTTCAGACCTTCGGGTCCATAGCTAGTAGCTAGATGGCTTCTTCTCTCTTTTTGGATCTCAATACAATGTTCTCCCCCTCTCTCGTGGAGATCTATTCGATGTAATCTTCTTTTTGCGGTGTGTTTGTTGAGACCGATGAATTGTGGGTTTATGATCCAGTATTATCTATGGAAAATATTTGATTCTTCTCTGAATTCTTTTATGTATGATTGAGTTATCTTTGCAAGTCTCTTCGAATTATCTTTTTGATTTGGCCAACTAGATTGGTAGTTCTTGCAATGGGAGAAGTGCTTAGCTTTGGGTTCAATCTTGCGGTGTCCTTACTCAGTGACAGAAAGAGTTGCAAGGCACGTATTGTATTGTTGCCATCGAGGATAACAAGATGGGGTTTTTATCATATTGCATGAATTTATCCCTCTACATCATGTCATCTTGCTTACGACGTTACTCTGTTTTTACTTAATACTCTAGATGCATGCTGGATAGTGGTCGATGAGTGGAGTAATAGTAGTAGATGCAGAATCGTTTCGATCTACTTGTTTTGGACGTGATGCCTATATACATGATCATCGCCTAGATATACTCATAACTATGCTCAATTCTGTCAATTGCTCAGCAGTAATTTGTTCACCCACCGTAGAATACTTATGCTCTTGAGAGAAGCCACTAGTGAAACCTATGGCCCCCGGGTCTATTCTCATCATATCAATCTATATCACTTTATTTACTTGCTTTGTTTTACTTTACCTTTTACTTTTTACTTTGCATCTATCTGTCAAAAAATACCAAGAATATTATCTCTATCAGATCTCACTCTCGTAAGTGACCGTGAAGGGATTGACAACCCCTAAGCGTTGGTTGCGAGTTGCTATCGTTTTGTGTAGGTACGAGGGACTTGTGCGTGGTCTCCTACTGGATTGATACCTTGGTTCTCAAAAACTGAGGGAAATACTTACTCTACTTTAGTACATCATCCTCTCCTCTTCGGGGAAATCCAACGCAGTGCTCAAGAGGTAGCAGGGTCCAACCATATCAAGCCCCCAGACTGCAAAAGGCTAGGTTATGGGGATTGTTTGTAGGGTGGTGGGTGGCATACTGCTTTGGTTGGCGAAAAGCTGGCATCCGACGCAATGTTGGACAAGGTCTTGTGCGTCTGCTCGGGCCGCCGACCAGTAGAAACCTGTACGAAAGGCCTTGCTTACAAGGGCCCGAGCTGCGGCGTGGTGACCGTCGAGGCCGGCATGAATTTTAGCCAAGAGCCACCGCCCTTCCTCCTCGGAGATACATCTTTGAAGTACCCCGGTGGCGCTTTTCTTATAAAGCTCTCCCTCATGGACTTTGTAGGCTTTAGAACGCCACACAATGCAGCGTGCCTTATTTTGATCATCGGGGAGTTCGTGCCTATTGAGGTAGGCCAAGACGGGTTTGGTCCATGGGGCGATAACAACCATGATGAGATGGGCCGAAGGTGTTTTTTCGGTGGCAGAGCTCCCGATTATGTCAGTGTGTTCGGAATCTTGGGTTGTGGTCGGATACAGACTGATGTTGCCGGTCTCCCCTTGCCACACCACGGATGGCTTGAAAAGCCTTTCCAGAAATATGTTAGGTGGGATGGGGTCACGCTTAGCGCCGATGCGGGTGAGGACATCCGCCGCTTGATTATTTTCTCGAACCATATGATGAAATTCGAGCCCCTCGAACCGAGCTGACATCTTAAGGACGCATTATGATAGGCCGCCATTTTCGGATCGTTGGCATCGAAGTCCCCATTTATTTGAGATATTGCAAGGTTTGAATCCCCCCACACTTCTTGGTGCTGAATGCCCATGGAAACGGCCATCCGAAGACCATGCAACAGAGCCTCGTATTCGGCTGCATTGTTGGAATCTGTGTATAATATTTGGAGCACGTATTGGACAATATCTCCAGTGGGGGATGTTAGGACAATGCCTGCCCCCAGACCTGCCAGCATTTTAGAGCCGTCGAAGTGCATGATCCAGTTGGAGTATGCGTCGTACTCTTTAGGGAGTTCGGCCTCTGTCCATTCGGCGATGAAGTCCACCAGTACTTGGGATTTAATGTCTCGCCGTGGTTTATATGTGATGTCGAATGGGAGGAGCTCGATGGCCCACTTGGCAATTCGGCCTGTGGCAGCGCAGTTGTTTATTATGTCATTGAGTGGTACTTCAAAGGCCACCGTGATTGAACACTCTTGAAAGTAGTGTCGTAGTTTCCGGGATGCCATGAAGACCGCGTATGCTATTTTTTGATAATGTGGGTACCGGGATTTGCATGGTGTGAGGACATTAGATACGTAGTATACCGGCTTCTGAACCAGAAATTTGTGTCCGTCCTCCTCTCGTTCGACGACGAGCACCGCACTCACAACTTGGTGTGTTGCAGCCATGTATAACAACATGGGTTCGCCAACGTTTGGCGCGGCCAGGATTGGGTTGCTTGCTAAAAGAGCCTTTATTTCCTCCAGTCCGGCCGTTGTCGCGTCCGTCCACTCGAAGTGTTCGGTTCGTCGAAGAAGGCGATAAAGTGGCAATGCCTTTTCTCCTAATCTAGAGATAAAGCGGCTTAGAGCTGCCATGCATCCATTTAGCTTCTGAATTTGTTTGAGATCTGTTTGGGTAGCCAACTGTGACAAGGCTCGGATTTTAGCTGGGTTTGCTTCAATTCCTCTATTGGAAACGGTGAAGCCCATCATCTTTCCGGTGGGAACGCCGAAAACACATTTTTCCGGATTGAGCTTAATGTCATATGTTTTAAGGTTATCGAACGTGAGCCTTAGATCGTCTATTAAAGATTCAGCGTGTCTGGTCTTGATGACTACGTCATCGACATATGCTTCAACTGTTTTGCCGATTTGTTTCTCTAGGCATGTTTGAATCATACGTTGGTAGGTGGCACCAGTGTTTTTAAGCCCGAAAGGCATAGTGTTGAAGCAGAAATGCCCGTAGGGTGATAAATGTCGTTGCGGCTTGATCGGACTCTTCCATCTTGATTTCATGGTATCCGGAGTATGCGTCGAGGAAACACAATGAGTCGTGTCCCGCGGTAGCATCGATAATCTGATCGTTGCGTGGGAGAGGGAAGGGATCCTTAGGGCAAGCCTTGTTGAGGTCTTTGAAATCGACACATAGGGGCAGGATTTATCCTTCTTTGGTACCATCACCAGGTTTGCTAGCCAATTCGGGTGTTTTATTTCTCTGATGAATCCGGCCTCAAGTAACTTGGCTAGTTCCTCTGCCATAGCTTATCGTTTGGGTTCTGAAAAGCGCCGTAGTGTTTGCTTGACCGGCTTGTATCCCTTCAGTATGTTAAGGCTGTGTTCGGCCAGCCTGCGTGGGATCCTCGACATATCATAAGGGTGCCAGGCGAAGATATCCCAGTTCTCGCGTAGAAACGCCTGCAGTGCGGCGTCGATTGTGGGGTCCAGCTGTGCCCCGATGGATGTTGTCTTCGAGGAGTCCGTTGGGTGGACTTGGAATTTGACTATTTCGTTCGCTGGTTTCAAGGAGGTGGACTTGGATCGCTTATCGAGTATCACGTCATCCCTATCCACTGTGGAGCGTAATGCAGTTAATTCTTCGGCTGTGAGGCCTTCAGACAACGCTTTGAGGGCCAAGGCGGCTGTTTTATTTTCGGCACGGAGTGCTGTGTCTGGATCACTGGCAAGGATGATAATTCCATTGGGCCCAGGCATCTTGAGCTTCATGTACCCGTAACGGGGTATAGCTTGGAAGCTAGCAAATGCATCCCGCCCTAACAAGGCGTGATATCCACTGGTGAAAGGGGCCACCTGAAAGGTTATCTCTTCGGACCGATAATTCTCCGGTGTGCCGAATACCACATCGAGTGTGATTTTTCCCGCGCACCGTGCCTCCCAGCTGGGGATAATTCCTCGGAAGGTTGTGCTGCTTTGCTCAATGCGGCTCCTGTCTATTTCCATTTTGTTGAGAGTTTCCTCGTAAATAAGGTTTAGTCCGCTACCGCCGTCCATGAGCACTTTGGTAAGCCAGAAGTCGTCCACGATTGGACTAAGGACCAAAGCGGCTGGTGCCCGGACTGTTCTGAACTGCGGTTCGTCACTGGCACTGAAAGTTATGGCCGTGTCGTTCCAGGGGTTTATTGTTGTGACTTGGCAGACTTCAGCGAGGTCGCGGAGTGCTCGCTTGCGCCTGTTACCTGAGGAGAAAGTCTCGAAGACAGTCAATAATGTAGTGTTGTGTTCTGTGGGATGTTGCTTTGCGGTGTTTTTATGAGGAGATCCTCGCCGCTCTTGGCCACCTGCCGAAGTATCCAACATGCTCTAAGGCTGTGTGTTGGTACGATATCCGGTGTGGTGTGTATTTTGCATGGCCTATCAAGCCACCCCTCTAAAACAGTTGCGTGCCATGCAGTGGGCTTCGATTTCTTCGTGATTGGATCGGGAGACCTACGAGGGTATACCATTTTTGCTCGAACGAGGGGTTTAGCGAGAGCCAGTGGATCCCAAAAGGTTGCCTGAGTTTTCCAGGCGCTTTCCATCACGCAGTACTTCTGTACTATGATTTCCAAGTCATGGAAGCGTGATTCATGACGATGATTTATGGCATTAAGGAGTCCCTTGTCCGTGCAATTTTTGCAGAATAATGAGATTGCGTCTTCATTGCAACAGTCTTTGACCTTGTCCTTGACAATGAGGAATCTGGCCCATGTACCGTCTCTTGGGACTGTTGTTTGATGCGGGAAAGATCGCTTGAGTCTGGGTGGGTGGGTGGATTTAAGTCTGAACCCTGATCCGTTCCGTGACCCAGAGCTTAAGGAGTTCCGGAACTTAATAGTTCGGACTCCGGGATGTCTACCAATTATTTTGGCCCATAATCCGATTCTAAGTTAGGTGTTCGGGGCACGTCTTCCCGTGAGCGTGTATCTAGCTTGGTGAGCTCGGAATTCCGGACATATTTCGTCCTCAATATAGGGGAAGAGTTGTTGCATCGCTCCTCCACCACCGCTATCTGATGGGTGATCGGTGGAGATTCAATCTCTCTTTGATCGGGTTTAAGCCCAATCCGATCGTAGTCTGAAGCGACTCCCAAAGCGGCGATGCGATCTAGGAGCCCATTTAAAGACGATAACTCTGTTGGATCCATATGTTCGGCGTATTCCGAGCTGACGTGGAGACGATTTTCGATGACCTGAGAAGTCATGGTCGGCCCGACAGCCGAATGAGCAGTCAAGACGAAGCCGCCCAGCCGAAGGGTTTGGCCTGAGGCCAGAGCTCCCCGGGAGGTGATGTTGTCGTTGATAACAAGGCGAGCCATCAACCCTGTCTTCGACATCACAGTGGAACTCTCAATGAAAGCACCAATGTCGGTGTCAAAACCGGCGGATCTCGGGTAGGGGGTCCCGAACTGTGCGTCTAAGGCTAATGGTAATAGGAGGTGGGGGACACAATGTTTACCCAGGTTCGGGCCCTCTTGATGGAGATAATACCCTACTTCCTGCTTGATTGATCTTGATGATATGAGTATTACAAGAGTTGATCTACCACGGGATCATAGAGGCTAAACCCTAGAAGCTAGCCTATGGTTATTATTATTCTCCTCCTACGGACTAAACCTTCTGGTTTATATAGACACCGGAGGGGGCTAGGGTTACACAAAGTCGGTTATAGAGAAAGGAATCTTCATTCCGAATCGCTAAGCTTGCCTTCCACGCAAAGGAGAGTCTCATCCGGACACGGGACGAAGTCTTCTATCTTGTATATTCATAGTCCAACATTCTGGCATATGCATATAGTCCGGCTGTCCGAGGGCCCCTTAATCCAGGACTCCCTTAGTGCCCACGAGGGTCAGGGGCGCGCCCCCCTGCCTCGTGGCCCCCTCGGGCAACGTCTCGCATTGATTTTTCTTCCCAAAAATCATAAATATTCCAAAAATATTCTTCGTCCGTTTTTATCCTGTTTGGACTCCGTTTGATATGGGGTTTCTGCGAAACATAAAACATGCAACAAACAGGAACTGGCACTGGATCAATATGTTAGTCCCAAAAATAGTATAAAAAGTTGCCAAGAGTATATGAAAGTTGAATAATATTGGCATGGAACAATCAAAAATTATAGATACGATGGAGACGTATCAGCATCCCCAAGCTTAATTCATGCACGTCCTCGAGTAGGTAAATGATAAAAAAAAGATAATTTTTGATGTGGAATGCTACCTAGCATAATCTTGATCATGTAATCTAATCATGGCATGAATATTAAGACACGAGTGATTCAAGGCAATAGTCTATCATTTGACATAAAAACAATAATACTTCGGCATCCCAACAAGCAATCATGTCTTTCAAAATATCAATGCTAAAGAACGCCATCCCTACAAAATCATATAGTCTTGTATGCTCCCTTTTCTTAACATAAGGTACCCCTCATGCCCATCCCGGTGTCAGCCAAGCAATTGGTTCATACTTTTTAACGTGCTTCAGCTTTTTCAACCTTCACGCAATACATGAGCGCAAGCCATGGATATAGCACTATAGGTGGAATAGAGTATGATGGTGGAGGTTGTGTGGATAAGACAAAAAGGGAGAAAGTCTCACATTAACGCGGCTAATCAACGGGCTATGGAGATGCCCATCAATTGATGTCAATGCAAGGAGTAGGGATTGCCATGCAATGGATGCACTAAGAGCTATAAGTGTATGAAATCTCAAACTAAAACTAAGTGGGTGTGCATCCAGCATGCTTACTCATGAAGACCTCGGGCATTTGAGGAAGCCCGTCATCGCAATATACAAGCCAAGTTCTATAATGAAATTCCCACTAGTATATGAAAGTGATAACTCAAGAGACTCTCTATGCGAAGAACATGGTGCTACTCTGAAGCACAAGTGTGGTAAAAGGATAGTAGCATTACCCCTTCTCTCATTTTCTCTCATTTTTTTATTTTCTCTTTTTTGTGGTGGGCTTCTTTGGCCTCTTTTTTTATTATTTGGGCTTCTTTGGACTCTTTTATTTTTCATAAAGTCCGGAGTCTCATCCCGACTTGTGGGGGCATCATAGTCTCCATCATCCTTTCCTCACTGGGGCAATGCTCTACTAATGTTGATCATCACACTTTTATTTACTTACAACTCAATATTACAACTCAATATCTAGAACAAAGGTATGACTCTATATGAATGCCTCCGGCGGTGTACCGGGATGTGCAATGATCTACATAGCAAAGATATCATAAATGGAAAAGCCATGAAAACATCAAGCTAGCTATCTTACGATCATGCAAAGCAATATGACAATGAATGCTCAAGTCATGTATATGATGATGATGGAAGTTGCATGGCAATATATCTTGGAATGACTATGGAAATGCCATGATAGGTAGCTATGGTGGCTGTTTTCAGGAAGATATAAGGAGGCTTATGTGTGATAGAGCGTATCATATCATGGGGTTTGGATGCACCGGCAAAGTTTGCACCAACTCTCGAGGTGAGAAAAGGCAATGCACGGTACCGAAGAGGCTAGCAATGATGGAAGGGTGAGAGTGCGTATAATCCATGGACTCACATTAGTCATAAAGAACTCATATACTTATTGCAAAGTTTATTAGCCCTCGAAGCAAAGTACTACTACGCATGCTCCTAGGGGGGAGGTTGGTAGGAGTTAACCATCGCGCGCCCCCGACCTTCACACAAAGATAAACAATCAAAATACAATGCGCGCCAATTTGGTTACATAGTTAGTAGACCATACGTGCATGCTTGGGAATCACAAACCTTAACACCAATATCCTTACTAAACACAACCATTTACTAGATCCTCCCACATATTATCATCTCTATATCGCAAAACTATTGCAAGGAATAAAACATATCATATTCAGTGATCTACCAATTTTATGTAGGATTTTATGACTAACCAAGTGAATGACCAATTCCTGTCATCTCTCTGAATAGATATAAGTTAAGCAAGAGAGTTTAATTCTTTCTACAAAATATATGCCCACGCTCTAACAAATATAAGTGAAGCAAAAGAGCATTCTACAAATGGCGGTTTTCTATGTGAAGATAAACAGGCAATCCAAACTTCAAATGATATAAGTGAAGCACATGAAGCATTCTATAAAGCCATACTCAAAAGACTTAAGTGAAGTTCAATGAGCATTCTATAAATCAACCAAGGACTATCCCATACCAGCATGGTTCATAAAAGAAAAGTGAAAACTAAATGCAAAAGACGCTCCAAGACTTGCACATATCGCATGAACGAAACAAATCCGAAAACATACCGATACTTGTTGAAGAAAGAGGGGATACCTTCCGGGGCATCCCCAAGCTTAGATGCTTGAGTCTCCTTGAATATTTACGTGGGGTGCCTTGGGCATCCCCAAGCTTGATCTCTTGCCTCTCTTCCTTTTCCTTATATCGAGACCTCCTCGGTCAAACACTTCATCCACACAAAACTTCAACAGAAAACTTGGTAAGATCCGTTAGTATAATAAAGCAAATCACTACTCTAAGTACTGTTGAAAACCAATTAATATTTTGTTTTTGCATTTTTTTTCTACTGTAATATAGCTTTTCCATTGCTTAATCCACTGGTAGAAATTGATAGTTTCATCAAAACAAGTAAACTATGCATCAAAAACAGAATCTGTCAAAAACAGGACAGTCTGTAGCAATCTGAACATTCACCATACTTCTGGTACCCCAAAAATTCTACCAAAATTAGAAAAATTAAACAATTTGTACAGAAAGACAGTACAAAAAGTTTCAGAACCATTTGACGTTCCAGTAAAAAATGTAAAATCGCGCACTATAGCCAAAGTTTCTGTCCTGCACCGTACAAACCAACAAGCATTGTAAACATCCTAAAGGCAAACCTTGGCACATTATTTTTATAATACAATGGAATTGTACAAGGGGATAATTATTTTTGTTGAAAAGTTTCTGTAATCAAGATTCACAAAGTTTCCGTGAGCATGAACAAAGTTTGAGGAGCTCTCCCACTTCAACAATGCTTGTCTCTCTCACTTTCACTTTCCTTTTTGAAAAGTTTTGGGTTCCCCTCTATTTTTTTGTTTTTAAACTAAATGAAAGCACTCAACAGAAATAAATGACTCTCTAAAACTTCTGGGTTGTCTCCCTGGCAGCGCTTTCTTTAAAGCCATTAAGCAAGGCATATAGTGCTCAAGTAATGGATCCACCCGGATCCCAAGGTATATCAAAGCCAATTTTAATTAACAATGATTTGTAATTTAGTAGTGAGAACAAAGTAACATATATCATGCAACAACAAAGTCTAACTCTCTTCCTATGCATCAGCATGTCATAAAAGAACAATTCATGCACACCAAGTAAAGGCCAATGCATAGTATAAGCAGTTTCTTGCAATTCTATCGTATTGGAAACATAGAGAGGTGGAGATATAGTTCCTCTCTCATAATAATTGCAAGTAGGAGCAGCAAGCACATGCATATTATATCTATCAAAATCATCATGTGTAGTAGTAAAACGCAACCCATCAATATAATCCTTAATAAGCACAAACTTCTCCAATATAGTGTAGTTTGGAGAATTCAAAAAGATAATAGGACTATCATGCGTGGTTGCAATGGCAACAATTTCATGTTTAACATAAGGAACTATAGCAAGTTCATCTCCATAAGCATCATTCATATTGGCATTTTTCCACAAGCATAGCAAGCACCATCAAAAAGGGATATTTCAAAAGAATCACGGGATCATAACAATCAACATAGCAATCATCCTTCGGTAAGCACGAAGGGAAATTAAACAATGTATGAGTTGAAGAGTTACTCTCATTAGAAGGTGGGCACGGGTAGCTAATCTGCTCTTCCTCCTTTTGTTCTTCGCTCTCCTCATTATCTTTTTCATCCAATGAGCTTACAGTTTCATCAATTTCTTCTTCCATAGACTCCTGGAAAATATTAGTCTCTTCTTGGACAGCGGAGACTCTCTCAATAAAATCATCAATATCGGAATTGAATTCATAATTCTCATAGAAATATTTAAGTATAGCAAGATTTTTAGGTCTGTAAACAGCATCATCAAGATTTTCACATTCTTTAAACAAAGATTCAATTTCATAAGCACCCATAGAAGCAATGAATTCTTCTACTTGTTCCACATCATAGTAATCATATATACCATTAGCATAAGAAGCCAAGGTTTTATCATCATTAAATTTGCATGAAAAGGGAAGGTGTGGAGCCTTCATCCTAGAGCTACAAGTATAATCATATCTCAAGCATAGTTCCGGAGCATACCAATGCAACATATGAATTTGATCCCATAATAATTTCCCTTTTTGAGTCAAGCGATAATCCCTAAAGTATTCACGTTGATCCAATGTGTCTCCCATTACATAATTGAATGGGGTTTTCTCAGGATTATTAAAGTATAACATAATATTTTTCACATAACCAGCATCGAGGGTTTTAGGAGGTTCCCCATCTCCATGAGTAGCAAGTACACCTAATTTTTTTGGTATTTCATGTTCCATATCCATAACTAAAGATAGAGAACAACTTAGAACAACAAATAAAAATTACTTAGTGATAAAGCAAACAAGCACACATGAGAATATTCACCCCACGCCATGACTCCCTGGCAACGGCGCCAGAAAAAGGTCTTCATAACCCACAAGTATAGGGGATCAATTGTAGCCTCTTTTGATAAGTAAGAGTGTCGAATCCAACAAGGAGCTAAAGGTAGAACAAATGTTCCCTTAAGTTCTATCGACCACCGATACAACTCTATGCACGCTTGACGTTCGCTTTACCTAGAACAAGTATGAAACTAGAAGTACTTTTTAGGTGTTGTTGGATAGGTTTGCAAGATAATAAAGAGCACGTAAATAAAAAGTAGGGGCTGTTTAGATAAAGAAGCAATAAAGTTAATATAGCGAGTGTGGAAAAGTGGTGGTAGGATTTGTGAAATTGTCCCTAAGCAATTGACTACTTTACTAGACCGATAGCAAGTTTTATGTGGGAGAGGCATAAGCTAACATACTTTCTCTTCTTGGATCAAATGCACTTATGATTGGAACTCTAGCAAGCATCCGCAACTACTAAAGATCATTGAGGTAAAACCCAACCGTAGCATTAAAGCATCAAGTCCCCTTTATCCCATACGCCACAACCCCCTTACTCGGGTTTATGCTTCTGTCACTGAAGCAACCCACTATAAGAGAATCATGAACGTATTGCAACACCCTACAGCGGGAATCCCTCACGCTTGCGCGACATGGAGGGCACAATAGGATAGCAACATAACCACAAGCAAATTAAATAATCATAGAAATTCACCAATCACCGGTAGGACAACGAAAATCTACTCGGACATAATAGGATGGCAAACATCATTGGATAATAATATGAAGCATAAAGCACCATGTTCAAGTAGAGGGTAAAGCGGTTTGCGGGAGAGTGGACCGCTGAATATAGATGGGGGAAGGTGATGGAGATGTTGGTGAAGATGATGGCGGTGTTGGTGTAGATCTCGGTGATGATGATGGCCCCCGGCGGTGTTCCAGCGCCACCGGAAGCGAGGGGGAGAGAGCCCCCCTTCTTCTTCTTCTTCTTCCTTGACCTTCTCCCTAGATGGGAGAAGGGTTTACCCTCTTGTCCATGGCCCCCATGGCGTGGGAGGGGTGAGAGCCCCTCCGAGATTGGATCTGTCTCTCTGTCTCTCTCTGTTTCTGCGTTCTGGGATTCTGCCCTTTCACCGGTTCTTATATATCCAGAGATCCGTAACTCCGATTGGATTGAAACCTTCGCCAAGATTTTTTCTTCTGAAAATTAGCTTTCTTTCAGCCAAAGAAGAGTAGCAACCGCCTTAAGGGGTGCCCACGAGGGTCAGGGGCGCACCCCCTGCCTCGTGGCCCCCTCGGGCACCGTCTCGCGTTGATTTTTCTTCCCAAAAATCATAAATATTCCAAATATATTCTCCATCAGTTTTTGTCTTGTTTGGACTCCGTTTGATATGGGTTTTCTGCGAAACATAAAACATGCAACAAACAGGAACTGGCACTAGGAACTAGATCAATATGTTAGTCCCAAAAATAGTATAAAAAGTTGCCAAGAGTATATGAAGGTTGAATAATATTGGCATGGAACAATAAAAAATTATAGATACGATGGAGACATATCAGTGGACATGCATCAGTCCATTCGGTGTCAGATTGTCAGTGGCATACACTGTAGTACCCAACATGCAGAGTACCATCATTGTTCGACTTCACAAAGAGGCGAAGAGCCAAGCGCAAGGTTCAGTAGTACGAGTAGTACTACTACTAGAACCGCATGGTGGAGCGTATGTACTCTTATTTATTTTAATCTCTGATAAAGTACACATTTATTCCGGAGAAGGGCGGAAAACAACAGCCCAACATGTAATGATGATATCGATCAACCATGCTCCAATATATCTTGGCCTCCGTGCGAGCCCGTCTGTGTGTTCTCGCTCCTCGTCTCTCTCAAGGAACGACGGGTTGGCCATTTTGCCGTCAATTGAGATCGGTTTGCTCACGCTCCGGTCCCACATGTGAGTGATATGCCAAGAGGAGGTGCGTTGACCGACTAGCCATACGCGTACTTGGTTTTGCACCTTCATACTACTACTCCCTCAGTCATAGTTTAAAGGGCACACTTCATTATGATGCATTTCTCTCAATGCAGTTCCACCACCAGAGAGACTTTAGACGCGTTTGGTTTAATGCTCAATTAATTAGGGCGTGGTAACCGCAATCGAGTCCACAATTTTCTCTCGATGTACTACAAAGTGGAGTAAGTGCATGCTTGTGTGTACCCGGGGTGGAAGCACTGCATGCATGTGTGCACGCATTATTTCCTCTAGTAATAGATGCCATGCTATAACTACCAATGCTATTTTTCAGGCCGATCGCTAGTCGCCTTGGTCCCACAGATTTTTCTTTTCTGAAGCATGCTCTATAAAAAGTGACGGATGGAGTAGTATGAGCGGATTCAAAGAAGAGTGCATTGATGGTTGCTTCTTCCGAGCAACTTACAGTGGGAAAGGTGGGGCTTATTATTTGACTGCTCATTACTCACTATTAATGTGGCACAACGACCGGGCTCAGTCTCCCATGCGGTTGTGCACTACCCCCTTAGTTCTTAAATAAACTCCAGAGTATTTGTCTTTCTAGAGATTTCAACGAGTGACTACTCAAATATTTGTCTTTTTAGAGATTCGAATGGACTACTACATACGGATGTATATAGACATATTTTAGAGTGTAGATTCACTCATTTTGCTCCGTATGTAGTCACTTGTTGAAATCTCTAGAAAGACAAATATTTAGGAACAGAGGGAGTACACATATGAAGCAAAATGAGTGAGTCTACACTCTAAAATATGCCCATTTAAAATTTGTAAAAAGACAAATATTTAGGAACGAAGGAGTATAATTTTGTGCATGGCACATGGACCCAGATGCTGAAGAGGCTTCTGGCAATGCTATCAAGCTTCCAGCATTTGTTTACATAATTGACGTACTATACAAATAATTTTCCAACGACATGAAATTGTACAATGGTGTGAGCTTTCATCTTTTGTTTCGTGTGTCTTGCCATCAATGCTCTTTCGGAAACAATAAAAAACTAACTTCCTTGCTCATGCATCTCAATTATTAGCAAATCAAAGCTAATATTTACATCACAACTGAAGACAAAGTTGTGAGAATGTTAAATTAAAACTGATCCATGCTTTCATTGGCAGCAACGTCCCCCCAGCTCTGTCTAAATCAACAAGGCATGTTGGGAAAAAAGTAGCTGTCTAGAGCATGCAACATTCCGATCATTTTGTGCAGTTCCACTAAAATAGAGCTGAGCGTCCCTGTTCCAAAGATATTAAGTGTGATTATGATAATAGAGGACTGCTGATGAAACAATAAACACACAAATAGAAGTCGGTCACCTTTGCCGTCTCTCTTAAGACTAACTAGTTGGAGAAGATTAGGTTCGGAGTTGGATGAGGAGGATAGAGCAAAACCAATCTCCCTTTGTGCACTCACACTGAAATGTAGAGACATTTCCCGTGTGAAATTTTAGTACAACTGCACAAAACACTCTTAAGAAAAAAGTGATTTGTGTAGTTCACCAAAAGGTCGCAATAGCAACAAGGTGAAATGGATAGCCCTGTTTGCAAAAAAGAGGTAGAAAGGAAACAATTACTGGCCAATAATAGTTGATGACACATGCGACGACAAAAAATAAGCCTATTCCTTGTCCTAAGGGAAGATAACAACACGGTTGTGTTTGTCTAAAATGGTGTGAGGACGAGATTGCAATATGGAAAGTACGCCGAACGAGCTACGTTTTGGGCAAAGAACTATGGAAGATCCACATGCAGCGACGTGGGAAGACGGGCAGTGGAGCAAGGCCGGAGGGGATACCTGGAGGTCGTCGGGATATAACTAGGTGAGCGGCAGCGAGCGGAATCTTCCCATACTGCGGCAGCGAGCAGGTGGCGTAGGCCCTACCGCACCAGAGCTTGGTCAGAGAGAACGACGTGTACCGCAGATCGGGACGTGCTGCCTCGACGCCGTCGAACGGAGAAACGATGCACTTCCTCCCTTTATGCCAGCGGATGGGATGCAGCCGGATCAGTGACCAAAGGTGAGAGGGAGAGAGAGAGAGAGAGAGAGAGAGAGAGAGAGAGAGAGAGAGAGAGAGAGAGAGAGGCCACCGCAGCCTTGTGTGAGATACTCTGAAGAGACACAAACCAGATAGGCAGGCTCCATTGTATATAGTGGAGTGGACTACCTTTTTCTCCATAGAAATCATTTTATATTCTGTGTACGTGCCATTGAGCGATATAACTTTATTTAAAAATAACGTGCCAACGCATCAAGTCGAACTTTGTTTCGTGCACGCGTGGTACACGACCTCCGTAGGTAAACAACCGCTACACGCGTTCAAATTAGCACATGGGCTGCCATTTCATACAGAAATGAGCTCCACCGTGTACCCGCGCGGGTGTGGCTGGGCACGAAGCGTGAGTACGTGCACGGTGCACCTATTCTCTTCTTGTATACGTACACCACCTACGCGGGGTTGTGTGAGAGAGGTACAAATGTAGAGAGATATAGTGTGTGGGTTCGTGAGAGTTTTGGGGGGGGGGGGTCAATGAAAAAATGTAACATATGCAATGTGTGTGAAATAGAGTCCTGGTTATATCATATATATAGAGGGGGCGATCCACGAGAAGAGAGTGGAGGTATCATCGGCTTGAGGTGTCCATGGAATCGAAGAGAGGGATGATGTGTGTGTGTGTACACGCACGATCAATAAAGAGTGCCATCGAATTTGTGTGTGCCCACATCAAAAATATAGAGTGGTTGGCCTACTGGAATGTGGGAGGGGACATGTGCAGTTTGTCTCTGTGGCATGGATACCTACCTACAGTGCTCGACTATCGGTGTGTGGTGGGGAGAGGGAGACCTAATTAACTATAGAGGTACAATGGCTGGTGTATGTGTGGAGGAGGAGAGAGGCCTACCTCATGTATTAAGGGAGATCGATCTACCTCATGTATTAAGGGAGATCAATCGGCATCCATGCATATGTGTAGGAGAGGAATAAGGTTGGGAGAGAGACAGAGCTAGAGTGTTGGAGGGGGTGGTAGTGGAGTTGCTTCTAACAAATGGTGGGATAGGCTTGCTAGACAAACGGAGGGCATGCCTGCAATATCAATAAGAGAGGGGATGGCTGCCTGTCTGTGCATGTGCATGTGAGAGACGGGTCAGGAGGCATGCACGAATGATGAAAGGGATGATATGGTTGTGGTAAGCAGACGTAACTACATAAGAAGATCAATCGTCCTTTGTCAGAGAAAGAAGAGACATAACTTGTGAGGTACGTCGATCGATGGGGAGGGGATAGTTAAAGTCGACCTAGCTATATGTTGGGAGATCGATCGGTATACATGCATGTGTGTGTTAGAAGAAAATGAGGCATGGGGAGAAGGATAGAGAGAGAGGGATGCATCTAGGAGGTGGTACGAGAGGCATACTATATCGAGGGGGAAGGAGTGTGCTAGTACGAGATCGATGAAAAGAGTGATGGGAGTGAGGCATGGACGATGATAAGAGAAGAGGTTAAGCTTGTGTTTGTGCTAGGCACACCTGGCTAGAGAGGCATATCGATCGATGTGTGCCGTAAAGAAGGAGATGGGGGCCTACACACACCATGGGTGAACGACCTAAAGTGAAAAGATGAATTTGCATGATGGAGCTAGAGAATGCCGAGGGAGGGTGAGAGGGATGCGGGCGTGTGCATGCATAAGAGAAAGTTAGTGCTAGCTACAAAGATAAGAGGATTGTGTGGGTGTAAAAGACAAATAGAGATCATACTTCATTATAAAAAGCGAATTCAGATATTTGAAGAATTTATCATAGTGTTTTAAACCGATCGCATGTGTGAATATATATAACGGTGATACACATGGTGTGGTTATGAACATGTTATACTACATATAATATATTTTATCTCTACTCTTATAAAAAAAAGGAGTTGTTGATGATGGTGCGCCTGCCATCCTGCAATATAGGCCGTCCGATTTATATCTGACAGATAGGAAGGAAACTATGGCAATTTTGAAAAAAGATACCCACACCCCTCTCCATATTTGCAAATTAGGCCTCCCCTTGATCATGTTGATGTTCTGTGGAACGCATGGGCATCTTGCTAGTACTACGTATAATAGATAGAACATTGATTATAATTTGGGCTAATGTGTGGCTTTTGCAGCTCAGGTCTAAATACTTGTCATAATGTAGGGGGCGGGGCACTATACTTTGTGTGATAAACACGATGTACGTATGGAACATGGTTTAGATTATGAATATATAGTTAGTACATCAAATGTACGATTATTTGGAATCAACATCAAGTGTATTCAAAAAATAGAATTCGAGTTCATGTAGTACACATAGTTCATATCTATCTCTATAGTAATCATGTGGTGTGTTATTAAGGTAATACACGAATGATGGTTGAAGTTGGCAACAATCATGATTGTAGATTCTTATTGAAATAGAGAAACGAATTCAAATTCAGTTCGAATTGTAGCGGTAGTATAGACATTTGGAATGCACTAAAATGTTGGTATGAGTAGGTTATATGCATTATACAGTAAGAGGAAAATTTTAATTGGACATAACATGGATTCATACTCCCTCCTTCCATCTATATAGGGCGTAATGCGTTTTCTAATACCGCCTTTGGCTATTGACAAGATTAATAGTACATGACATGCACAATGTGAAAATTATATCATTGAAAGCTCCTTTCACAGACGAATTTAATGGTGTGATTTGTGTAAGTTGCATGTCATATATTATTGCTCTAATATTTGGTCAAAGTTAGCATCGAAAAATGCATTAGGCCCTATATAGATGGAAGGAGGGAGTAGCTTTGAATAACATTTGTATTGTAAAACGGGGCAAGACTCTCTCTTTGTGTGGTGTGAATAGTTTTATTTTTTCATTTTCTTTTTGGTTGAGGGAAGTGCGAATTGATTTGGTACGTACAAGTACAATATTACTACACGTTAGGCTTGTCCCTAAAATTCAAATCGCGCCTTGTTATATCCCAAAAATTCAGATATCGTGCTCCCAAAACCCGTGCCTTCAAAACCCGCGCCTTGCTATCCCGAAATTACAACGCGCGTGAAAACTCCCTCCAGCTGCCCAATCCCGACAAGCGAAATCCCCCTTCTAACCCTGAGCCGAAAGGGTCGCTAGTTCAAATTGGTGGGGGGTACTTTTGTAACACACCCCACATTTTGGACAAGAGCGTCCCTAAGTCATCCTTCACCCCCTCCCACCCCACCTTTTCGCCATTCAAAATCCCAGGCCGCCATAACCTCTCTGATCCAGCCGCGAAACCCCACCCTCCTCCGTCCGCCACCTCACCGCTGCCCAGTCGGAGCCTCTTCCCCGACAACATCGTCCACCGCAATAGCTCGACGTCCCTCGTCCACCTCCCCGGATGAGGATCTGTCGTCCATCTCGTCATCCCACCGGTTCAGCCGCCCCGTCCTCCACCTCCAAGGAGCTGCTCCGACGATCGCCTCGTCTATCGCGGCTGCTCCATCCCCACAGCGCCACCTTAACCTGCTCCACCAGAACCGAAGCATCCTCACCGACTCCTCGGACGAAGCCGAGGCCTACTCGGCGCCACCAAAGAGGTTGTCCACTCATCGCATCGCACCTTCTCCTTAACTCGACCTCCTGGCGCCGACGGTGCTCCATCCCGCACCCCCATGGAGCGGCTACCTTGAAGTCGGCGCCACAGGCGACATCTCCACGACGGCTCTCCCCCAGTGCGAGGGCCCTTCAGCGATGGTGTCCATACTAGTCGGATCTGCTACTGTCGCTCTGGCTCTCGCTCGGTCGCTCGCGCTGCTGCTGCTGCTCTGGCTCTCGCTCGATCACTCGCTCGCCCAGCTACTGCTGCTCTGGCTCTTGCTCGCTTGCTCGTGCTGCTGCTGCTGCTCTCCCCTCGCTTGTGCTGCTGCTCTGCTCTGATTTAGCTACACTTTAGTCGACTGAATCGACTTTTGGGTTAGTCGATTTTCAGGGGGTGGC
>NC_041393.1:116045473-116239652 GCF_002162155.2 Triticum dicoccoides | reverse complement strand
AGGAAGAACAACCCGCAGCAGGGACGGGGGCTCGTCGGAGAGGTACCCCACTATCTATCTTAGGGTTCAGGGTGGGGCGGGGGCCTAGAGGGCTGGCCGGGGCGGCGGCGGACTGACGATGGGGAGTTGTTTCGGGGTGGTGAGGCGGTGCTGGGGCCGGCGGTTTGGCCGGTGGTAGCTGGCGGCTCAGGGGGGTGCAGGTTGAAGATTAAATGCAGGCCCTCCCTAAACTACATGTCAAGTGCCTCTCTGCTACCATTGCGTTCAGTTTCGACAGTAACATTCGGATTCCACAGTAAATTTCAGTTTCAACAGTTAAGTTCAGAGTCAATAGTTTTTACCTCATATGTTGTAGTCAGGTGGTTTATGGTGATGTAAATTTTACATATATTTTACATCATCTATTGGAGATGCTATTATAATCCCACTTGAGATTGACAATGTCTGTCTTGTGCTGCTTCATCCTTGACGTCTTATGACTCACCGGAACTGCTCCAATGACAAAACAATCCATCACAACAGAGCAGTGCCCTGGACGCCATCTACAGATTCCTCAGATTTTCCTCCACATTCCACACCTCCGACATCCACCTCTGCCTCAACTGCTTCAGTGACGAACCCAATGATGCTGAGGTCGACACGGCTACGGCAAAGACGTTGTACACTTGTTGCATCACTTATTACTATACATTCATGTCAATCCATTAGGGCAATTTTGGTTCAACGGAAAAACATAGCAATAGGGAATTTTCCAATGGCACTCTACTCTTCAATTATTCATGCATTTTGTTGAAAGGAATGAAGCAAAACATCCACCTGGACCTACTTTTCAAAATCCTATGCATGAAAACAAGACCAAGTGCATTAGTGACAGAATAACATTCTAACTGAACACGCTTTCATATGGTTTTACTTTATTTTGGCCATGTTTCTTTGCATTCCTCTGCTCTTCCAATTCCTGTAAACCAAACACCCAAGTTGACAGAAATCCTGTGTTTACAAATGCTCTATTTACCAAGTGCATTCCTATCCTATTCTGGTGTTTTTCCTATCCCTGCGTTTTTAGAATCATGCAAGCCAAATGAGCCCTTACAGAATTACTTCAGTTACAGGTAGGTGTCGAAGGGAACTTTGTGTGGTTTGTCCTGCTCCTGCCGCGATGTTGTCCACCTCATCTGAGCTGCTTCATCGACAGAAGCATCCACCAAACCAGACATCACGACTCCTGAACGTCTTTCGCCGCCTCAGATCTCCTTCCCTGTTGCCGGCACCCACCGCAACGGCGTCACCATCATCGACTCAGTAGATGAACCTGAGGAGTACACGGGTCCACAAGAGAGGTCGCACTGTTATGCATTGCTTAAAATTACCTGCTACTTTATCGTCTTGTTCACCTCTTGGACTCCAAGTCAGGTCCAAATTAATGTTCAAACTTGAGTTCTAAATTAGTTGTGGGGCACATATCGAGGAAGCAATGAATAGCCTCTCTGTCTAATATCTGGTTCACCTAGGGTATGCTTATGTTGTTCATCTTGGGTGGGAAACAAATATTAAAGCAATCATCATCTGTCTTTTTATTAAATTAAAGCAATCATCAGCTTGCTATCATTACTTTTGGATCCATCCACTGAATGTTACCATCACTCTAAATTTCTGCATGCTCTCCTTACATAATCTCACCATATATTTTTCGTATGCATGTCAGATATTGTACACAGTCATGCTGAACATGTAGAGAAAAAGAGAAGAGTTTTGCGCGGCAATACAATGTCATGCAGACATTGCTCCATGGTGGGTTCAATGGCAAACCCTCCCCACCCATCTCCAGATTGTAATCCAGAGGAAGATATCTGTTCTGAGGCGGATTCAAACGCCGCTGACCACTCCTATTTACCCCCCAAGGTGTTTGCTCTACCTTGGCATGATGATGTTAGTCATATCATGCATATGTTGCCTTGCAGTGCCTACTTTTGACATCATATATGTCATCTGCTTAGTTTAGACATGTTCTGTAATGCCACCTGTTTAGTTTCTATATCATATATGGGAATTATGCAGTCTCATGTCTTTTATCCAGCCATAATATATGTGAAATGTGCAATGCCATCTTGTTTAACCAGGCATCATATATTTGAATGATATCTTGCCCATCCTTTTCTTCATTACATTTCCATTTGTCGACAATGTTTGTACATTAAACTACTCTTCCTGTGAATCAGCCATTTGCGTGGGAGATGGAAAAATCTGGAGTGAAAACAAGGCCTTCAGAGCAGACAGTGCTACCTGTCGAAGTAGATCTCTTGTTGGGTCCCGATAGCTCCTCAGAGATGGATTCAGAGATAGATGACCAGTCCTATTCCCCCACCGAGGTGTATGCTCTAACTTGGCACGGTTATACTGCTCATATCATGCATATGGTGTCTTGCATTGCATAGTTTAGACATCATATACACAATATTCAACACCATGTTCTTAGTTCAGACATCATATCGAATGCCCTTTGTTTAGCATATAAATCACATATGTGAATAAATGATGCGATCTTGATTACTTAGATAACATCTAGGTGAATTATGTCATGCGATCATGTTTAGTTATTCATCATATCTTCGAATTATGTTATGCTATGCTATCTAGTTTAGATAGACATTATGTCATGCTATTCGTTTTATTTAAACAATATACATGTCAACTATTACATGCCCTCTTTTTCCACATTATCTATTGCATCTGTCTCTCATACAATGTGTGTACATTCAACGATGTTTCCTGTTTATCAGCCATTTGAATTGGAGCGGGTGATGCCAGTATCTAGCGGACTAAAAACACGGTCTTCAAATAAAATAGTGCAACCTCTTGATGGAGATAGCACCCCGGTTGTACATGCACGAGAACCAGCCCTACCACACATAACCCAAACTCTCACAGATTGTACCCCTACTGCGATGGACAGAGAACCAGCTTCACCCAATCTAACCCCAGCAGATAGTAACCCAGTTCCTGTTGACACAGCACCATCTCCACCACAGAGCTCCCAAACAAGAGCAGTTAGTAAGGCAGCTCCAGTTCCCAAAGGGCCAGTACTACCACGGCGAACCCCAACTCCACCAGTTAGCACGCCTATTCCTGTGGAGGAAGCACAACCAGCTAGTCGTAGTTTAGCATCTATCGCATTTGATGTTGTTAAATCGTATGTGCATATCTTCCCATCTTGGAAATATTATACTAAAGATGAAGGAAAATGCCAGTTGCAGGTGTTTGTCCAGGAGTTATGTGTAAGTAATGTTATTCATGGCAATTACTTTGCTTTGTCCCATACATCCTACCTCCATGATGGTTATAATACAGCAAATTTTCCCATTTTTCTCTATAGAGAAGGACCGATTTGGAAACTCAGGATGAGGTAACCTGTGCTAATACCTCTGCTGTCTTCAAGAATGCTTGGTGGCAGTATCGGAATTACCTGAAGAAAACGTACTTCACCGGCAAAGAAACTCATCAAATTCCCTTACGTTCTCCTGAGACACATTTACTGGACGATGACTGGGAACGCCTTGTTCTGTACTGGTCCCGAACTAAGAATGTGGTAAGGTCTATGAGCTCATTTTCTATTTTTAAGTACTATTTTTTGCGTCTTACTATACTCTGTTCATGTAGAACAAGTGCCTAAACCTTAAGAACAAATGTTCTAATTTAAGATTCCATTGCTATCATAGTTCAAAAAAGTGCTAGGCGTTAATTGTGTGTTTTGCCACCACCTTGCGCTTTACTGACCAAAGCGCATGCTTATGCGCGGTTATGCACAGATTAAGAGTAGTTATGCGCAATGCATTTTGCCAACGCCTAGAGCCTAGGCGCGCCTTTTTTAACTATGATTGCTATCATGCATACTGCTTTGCTCTTGTATCACTGTATTTACTCATACAAACTTATTTTTAAATTGAAGGATTGAATCGAAACTCCAATGGCACGGCAGGTATGTTCACACATGTTTCTTTAACAGGTTTGCTCTTATCAATAGCTCTATTGATTTCAATTTCAATTTTGTATACAGTTTACTTCTCATATCATGCACATTACTAGCATCACAACAGAGCCAATAGTGTTGTTGTACATGTACACCCATGGCACCCATCTGAAATCTTGTTGTGCCGTGTAGTTTCCCACGCATTGTATTCTTTCACTGGTGCTTTGTCTTGAACTGATATGATTTGAACCGTGTCTCTATTTTGATTTGGCAAGACAATGCAGTGACCATAGGACATAGATATATGTTTGTTTGATGCTTTTATTATGTACTAGTACTTGGCAATAGAATACTTGGTAGCTTAATCTGTCCACCTTACTAATGAACTGGTTCACCGAAATGAGTTTCATATACTAGTACATGCTAAACCTGTTATGTGTCTGCTTGTTTCTTCTTTTAGAATGCTGACAGAATATTGGGGAAGAGTGCCTTATTAAGCAATGGTAAAGGAAGTAATGTAGATAAGGTTCAGGATAGTGACACATCCTTGTTGGTCTCCAACAAAGCTGGTAAAATAGCTAAGGAACACTATCTTGAAGACAGTGAGACAACCCCAAAGTCATGTCTTAGTTTAGTGTTCGAGTTACTGGCCACTACTGATTGCACAAGCTATTCAAACTCACTATCTGAACCAGTTCGGTTTCTTGAGTCTCAACTACAAGCTGAAAGACATCGATCAGTTGTGCTGCGACAAGAAGTGGACGGACCGCGGAAGTCCCTCGAGCATTCAGATGCATACTTTCTGGTGCAACAGCAAGCTTTGGAGGATTTTAGCGCCAAACAGGACAAAGCTAATAAGCTTGCTAAGCTTATTGCCAGCACGATGGATACCCAAGATAACATTTCTTGAGGTCTTCTGAAGTTGTTTCAGTTATGCTCTTGTTTTGCTGCCGCGTTTATTTGCACTGGTAGCCAATTTTGACGGCCAGTGTATGTAATATGTTGCTTTGTTCCTATATTTGCACTGGTGGCGAACTTTGATGCCCAGTGGATGTAATATGTGTAATAGCGGTAATAGGCTAGCATTAATTGCTTGCTCATTTATTTCCTTATTGTCTTGTTTAGTTGTTTGCTTGTAGTCATTGTAGTTCTTTTTCTATGTTTTTCTAGTGGCCACAATAACCTATTTTTGGCAACTAGGCCAAAATAATCATGGCAACACACGGATTGTTGTAACCATGGGCCTCCTGCGGGCCGTATGATCCATGGGCCTTCTACGGGCCGTAGGATCCATTGGACTTCTATACGGGCCGTAGGATCCATGGGCCTTCTACGGGCCGTACGATCCATGGGCCTTCTACGGCCCGTATGATCCATGGGCCTTTTACGGGCTGTAGGATCCATGGGCCTTCTACGGGGCGTATCATCATTTCACCAATCATGGGTTATACTATTCGTGGACCATAACGGGCCGTTAATAGGTCGTATTTGATAACTCTATGAAAACACCCCAACGGTTTTTTGACATGAAATCGGCCCAACGTATTAACGGGCCACAAACGGGCCAACTGTAACCACGAGCTAAATTTGGCCACAAGCAGAAAACGACAGTAACATGCCGTAAGTAACCGAATGCAAGAAATGAGCCCAAGAATAAATGGGCTCTGAGAAGGCCGAAAGATAACTTGGGTTGGGAACGGCCCAATGGAATAATGGGCCTTTAATGGGTATAAAGTGATACATTATTCATTACGGGCCAGTTTCACCACGGGCCGTTAATGGGCCAAGAGTTACAAAGGGCCTCATATGGGCCGAAAGATGTCATGGGCCATACATGGGCCGGAAGTTAAAACGGTCTGGAATCATATTGGACGGCCCAGATGACGCTACTGGGCCTAATTCGGAGAGGTTGTAACGGGCCCTGGGTTAGCGGGCTGTAAATGGGCTATATGCGAACAGGTCATTAACAGGCTTTCCTTGGGTCGGCCCGCCACCTTTTGACCAAGTCAAATGGGCCGGCCTTTTCACAGGAATGGGCCTCTGTTGGGACGGCCCGCCACCTTTTGACCAAGTCAAACGGGCCGGCCTTTTCACAGGAATGGGCCTCTGTTGGGCCGTGCCATGTGTCGACGTATCATAGGCGCCTTGGGTCCAATGAGTGGATGACATCTGTCCCAACAGTGAGCCGACACGTGTTTCCTCCAGCCAATGATGATTTTACACGTGGAAAATCCCCATTGGTCGGGGCTGTTAACGGGTTATCGGATCCAAAATCGGACCCAATAGCTTAACGGCGTTTCGTTACGGTGGATGCCACGTGTCGGTCACCCTTGATGAAAGCACTTTTGTGACGCGCGATTTATCGTCATGGAAGTGGACACTTCCGTGATGATAATTTTGGTAATGTCATGGAACACTTCTACGACATCATAGGTATGACTATCTTGATTCTTTCATAAAATCGTCATGGATGTACATGCATGACAAAAAACGTGACCTACTGTGACAAACACATATCATCACGGAAGTGTATTTTTTTGTAGTGTCCTCCGCCGCTGATACGTCCATTTTGCATCATGTTTACCTACTATTATTTATAATATTTTTATGCATAATAATGATTTTTGGAGTAATTCTAATGCCTTTTCTCTCATAATATGTAAGGTTCACACAAAGAGGGAGAACTCCGTTAGCTGAAAAATCTGAACCTAAAAAAGCTACGTTAGGCCACCTATTCTGCAAACTCCAAATGAGCTGAAACTTCACGAGGAATTTTTATGGAATAAATAAGAAATAATTGAGCAAATAACTACCGGAGGGGGGGCACGTGGTGAGCACAAGACACCAGGGAGCGCTAGGCCCCCCAGGCGCGCCCTGGTGGGTTGTGCTCAGCCGAGCCCACCTTCGGTGCCCATCTTCTGGTATATAAGTCATTTTGACCTAGACAAAAATAAGGGGAGTACTTTCGGGACGGAGAGTCGCCGTCTTGAGGCGGAACTTGAGCAGGACCACTTTTGCCTTCCAGCGGAGCGATTCCGTCGGGGGAACTTCCCTCTCGGAAGGGGAAATCATCGCCATCATCATCACCAACAACTCTCCCATCTTGGGGAGGGCAATCTCCATCAACATCTTCAACATCACCATATCCTCTCAAACCCTAGTTCACTCTTATGTTCATTGTACCGGAACTATAGACTAGTGCTTGTGGGTGACTAGTAGTGATGATTACATCTTGTAGTTGATTACTATATGGTTTATTTGGTGGAAGATTATATGTTCAAATCCATTATGCTATTTAATACCCCTCTGATCATAAGCATTATTATCATTTGTGAGTAGTTACTATTGTTCTTGAGGTCACGGGAGAAATCTTGTTGCAAGTAATCATGTGAATTTTGTATGTGTTTGATATTTTGATGGTATGTATGTTGTGGTTCCCTTAGTGGCGTCATGTGAACGTCGACTACATGACACTTCACCATATTTGGGCATAAGGGAATGCATTGTGGAGTAGTTATTAGATGATGGGATGCGAGAGTGATAGAAGCTTAAACCCTAGTTTATGCGCTATTCCGTAATTAAGGGACTAATTTGGATCCAAAAGTTTAATGCTATGGTTAGAATTTATTCATAATACTTTTCTCGTAGTTGCGGATGCTTGCGAGGGGTTTAATCATAAGTAGGAGGTTTGTTCAAGTAAAACAACACCTAAGCACTAGTTCACCCACATATCAAATTATCAAAGTAGCGAACATAAATCAAACCAACATGATGAAAGTGACTAGATGAAATTCATGTGTGCCCTCAAGAACACTTTGCTTATCATAAGAGACCGTTTGGCATGTTCTTTGCCTCAAAAGGATTGGGCTACCTTGCTGCATTTTTGTTACCATTACTGTTACTTGCTCATTACAAATTATCTTTCTATCAAACTACTCGTTACTTATAATTTCAGTGCTTGTAGACATTACCTTGCTGAAAACCGCTTGTCATTTCCTTCTGCTCCTTGTTGGGTTCGACACTCTTACTTATCGAAAGGACCAAGATTTATCCTCTATACTTGTGGGTCATCAAGGCTCTTATGTGGCACCCTTGTCGGGGAGTGAAGCACTCTTGGTAAGTGGAAATTGGTAAGGAAAAATTATTACTACATGCTGAAATTTATAGTCGCCTTTTACTATGGAGAACAATCCTTTGAGGGGTTTGTTCGGGGTATCTTCACCTTGATCGAAACCACAATTAGTTGCCCCTCAACCCACTACACCTACTGAAAATAATGAATATGAAATTTCTTCGGGTATGATAGACAACTGATAGCTAATCCTTATGTAGGAGATGGAACCGAACATCTTGATATGCACTTGATATATGTGGAAGAAATTTGTGGATTATTTAAGCTTGCAGGTTTACCCGGAGATGAAGCTAAGAAGAAGATTTTCCTTTTTTCTTTGAAGAGAAAATTATTGACATGGTATAGGCTAGCTATGCGATGATATTGGATCTTGGAATTGGAATCGGTTGAAATTGGAACTCCATCAAAAAATGTATCCTATGCATCTAATTCATTGTGATCGGAATTTTATATATAATTTTTGGCCTCGTGAAGGAGAAAGTATCGCTCTAGCTTGAGGGAGGCTTAATTCAATGTTATATTCATGCCCCAATCATGAGCTCTCAAGAGAAATTAAAATTCATATTTTTATGCTCGGCTTTCTCATAATGATCGATCCATGCTCGATACTTCTTGTACTGGTTCGTTTATGAAGACTATTGAATTCTGGTGGGATCTTTTAGAAAGAATTAAACGCAACTCTCAAGATTGGGAACTCGAGAAGGTAAAGAGTCAGGTATTAAGCTTAAGTTTGATTGTGTTAAATCTTTTATGAATACCGATGCTTTTCAAAAGTTTAGCACTAAATATCGACTAGACTCTGAGATAGTAGCCTCCTTTTGTGAATCTTTTGTTACTCATGTTGATCTCCCTAAAGAGAATTGGTTTAAATATCATCTCCCTATCGAAGAAGAAATTAAAGAACTGGTAGCTGCTAAAGAAGAAACTATCATTTACAATGTTGATCCAGTTGTTTCTACTGCTTACATCGAGAAACCACCTTTCCCTGTTAGGATGAAAGAACATGCTAAGGTTTCAACTGTGTTCAATAAAAGTTATATTAGAACACCTAAACCAGCAAAACAAATCAAGGTAGAACCTAGTGTTGTTATGGTTAAGGATCTCCTGGTTGAAAACATAGATGGGCATGTTATTTACTATGCAAATAAAACTCTAGACAGTGCACACAAAAATTATGCTACTACTGAAAAGGAATTTCTAGCAGTGGTGTTTGCTTGTGATAAATTTAGATCCTATGTTGTAGATTCAAAAGTAATTGTTCACACTGATCATGCTGCAGTAAAGTATCTTATGGAAAAGAAAGATGCCAAGCCTAGGCTTATTCGGTGGGTTCTCTTGCTACAAGAATTTGATTTGCATATCATTGATAGAAAAGGAGCGGTGAACCCCGTAGCTGATAACCTGTCTATGTTGGAGAATGTTCTTGATGGCCCACTACCTATTGATTATAGTTTTCCTGATGATAAATTAGCTGCAATTAATGTTTCTAATAGTACACCTTGTTATGCTGAATATGCTAATTATATTGTTACTAAATACATCCCCCTAGCTTTACATACCAACAAAAGAAAAATTCTTCTATGATTTAAGACATTACTTTTGGGATGACCCACATCTTTATAAAGAAGGAGTGGATGGTATTATTAGACATTGTATACCTGAGCATGAACAGGGACAAATCCTACGGAAATGTCACTCTGAAGCTTATGGAGGACATCCTGCGGGAGACGGAACTGCTCACAAGGTATTGCAATCTGGGTTTTATTGGCCTACTCTCTTCAAGAATGCTCGTAAGTTCGTCTTATCTTGTGATGAATGTCAAAGAATAGGTAATATCTATAAGCGTCAAGGAATGTCTATGAATTATTCACTTGCTATTGAACCATTTGATGTTTGGGGATTTGATTACATGGGACCTTTTCCTTCCTCTAGTGGGTATACTCATATTTTGCTTGCTATTGATTTTGTTACTAAGTGGGTAGAAGTTATTCCAACTAGTAGTGTTGATCACAACACCTCTATTAAAATGCTCAAGGAAGTTATTTTCCCAAGGTTTGGAGTCCCTAGATATTTGATGACTGATGGTGCTTCACACTTTATTCATGGTGCTTTCCGTAAAATGCTTGCCAAGTATGATGTTAACCATAGAATTGCATCACCCTGTCATCCTCAGTGTAGTGGTTAGGTTGTGTTGGGTTCTATGGTAGGGTGCGTCGACTGCAAATTAAAATTATCCTACGTGCAGAACAACAGGAACATGCTATGGGAGATGGATCACGGATCATTAGCACTAGACGCACAGTGCCGTGCAGCTAAAGAAGAGTTGGGGCAGCGCATCTGCGTGGATCGTCTCCTCCTCGTCCGATCTCTCTCGAACATCCGGTTGTCCGATTCCACGTACAAGTTCGCCAGAGCAGCGCAAGTGCACCGCCTCTAACGGTATCCACGCGTGCAGGAGGAACACCATGCGGCAGACTGCTAGGTCTGATCACACAGTCGGCAGCGAGTGGAGGTGGCTATTCGCAACACATGCAAACCTGAGTGACAGTGCCGAGGCGATCAACTGTATAAGTGCGCCGCACCTCCACTTTATATAGGCGTCCGTCGCGGGCTCAACACTTGGGCCTCGCACGGACCCTAAAGCCCACAAGTCTACTCGACACAATCTGAATACAGTTTGGATCACATCCGACCAGTGTCCTCGGATTTGACCTCATAGCTTCCTTCCCTTAAGCGCGCGACCCCTTAGGTTCAAGTCAGCTTGGCCGCAGTTCGGATCACCTCCGAACTACACGGTTGGTAGCGGCCTCTATCAAGGCATGCCGAACACCAAGAAGACTATGAAGCTGGTTAGGCGAACCTGTAAAACATGTCACACTTTTGTTCCCTTTGCCTCATGATATATGTTGTCGGGCTCAAGGTGAGACTGTCATCCTTGTGCTAGCCCGACCTCTTTCTCGTTCCAGTGATACCGACCACAAACCGAATTATCTCATAATACCTATCGCATGGCCATGCTTATCCTGGTCGGATCACATGAGGGGCCCAGAGTATATCTCTCCTGATCGGAGGGGCAAATCCCATCTTGCTCGACCATGTCTCGCGGCATGGGACTGGACAAACCCGAAACCTACCTTTGTAACTACCCAGTGACGGAGTAGCGTTTGGTCGGCCCAAAGCAAGTCTGTCACCATCTCGAGTACATGCGTCAGCTCGGGTCTTAGGACATAGAACGTATGTTGTACTAGAGACTCACAGATGACATATCGCTGCGTGTCATAGTTGGGTCTGTCCGACTCAGACCTTATCTCGACTCGGATCCGACTACGTCGAATCCGACCAGACCTTTCCAAGTCCACATTATCCGGTCAGCATCCAATGCTCCATGGCTAGTGAGACCAAGCCATCGACCGTGTCATATGCTAGTCTAGTCGGCTGCGCGTCCACACAGCCCTTTCGACTAGGGACCTTTTAGGACAGTCATCATACAATGCATAGTCCCACAAACAAGTCACGTACTTGCTGATACACATCATTGAAAATGTCCAAGGACTATCTTTATTCATAAACACATAGGAAATATCATCATACATGATTGCCACTAGGGCATATCTCCAATAGGTTAAACTTAGCAATAGAGAAATAAAATTAATTTTACAAAAGACTGTCAATAGGTCCCAGAAGAATTGGTCTAAGAAATTAGATGATGCGCTGGGCTTATAGAACATCATATAAAAATCCTATGAGTATGTCTCCCTATAAAATGGTTTATGGAAAAGCTTGGCATTTGCCTCTTGAGTTAGAACATAAAGCCTATTGGGCAATTAAAGAACTCAACTATGATTTCAAACTTCCTGGTGAGAGGAGGTTATTTGATATTAGCTCATTAGATGAATGGAGAACCCAAGCTTATGAAAATGCCAAGTTATTTAAAGAAAAGTTTAAAAGATGGCATGGTAAAAGAATCCAAAAGCGTGAGTTCAAGGTTGGAGAATATGTTCTTTTATACAACTCTCGTTTCAAATTCTTTGCAGGAAAACTCCTCTCCAAATGGGAAGGACCCTATGTTATCGAGAAGGTTTATCGATCTGGAACTATCAAAATAAATAATGCCAAAGGTACTAACCCGAAGGTTGTTACTGGGCAATGAATAAAACATTATATCTCAGGTACGACCAATCATGTTGAAAGCAATATTACCCAAACTATGACACTGGTGGAACACATAAAAGAAACCTTCCCGAAGACTCCAGAATCATGAAAAAAAAGAGGTACGTGATACAGTAAGTAAACAGACTCCAAAAAATCTGCTAAAATATTTTCTGTCCATTTTGGAATATAACAAAAATTAGGAAAAATAAGAAACAACCAGGAAGGCACATGTCATTGTCAAAACCGACATACCTCGGGTAGGGGGTCCAAGCTGTATGTCTAAGGATCGATGGTAATAATGATCAAAGGGACACAATGTTTACCCAGGTTTAGGCCCTCTTAATGGAGGTAAAACCCTACTCCTACTTGATTATATTCGATGGGTATAGGGGTTACAAGTGTTGATCTACCTCGAGATCGTAGTGGCTAAACCCTAACTTGGCTAGCCTATCAATGTTGTGATCCTGACTCCGGTCTAAACCCTCTGGTTTATATAGATACCAGAGGGGCCTAGGGTTGTACAAAGTTGGTTCAATAGAAAGGAAATAGTACATCTAGACACCTAAACTTGCCACTCATGCACATGGGAGTCCCAACCGGACACGGGAGGTGTTCTTCTTCCTTTTATCTTGACAGCCCATTAGTCCGGCCCATATCGAATAGACCGGACGCCCGAGGACCCCTTAGTCCAGGACTCCGTCAGTAGCCCCTAAATTAGTCTTCAATGATGACGTGTTCGGTGTGCAGATTGTCTTTGGTATTGCGAGGCGGGTTCCCCTCCTTGAATAATATACATCAACTTTCCCTCACAAAAGAACTATATCCGGCTTTGCATAATTAACACAACCCTTAGCCGTGAAGGCAGGATATATAAAAAATAGGAATGGTGTCTTTACTGACAACTTTTTTCTGGCGAAGCGCCTGACTTGACCCTTCACTGTTTTGAACCGTTTTCACACTCCTCATTTCGTGTTTTGAGGTCAAGCCCCCTTTGCCCGTCCTGTCCAAACAGAGATCGTGCCCACTTATTAAGGGATTGCTCATCAATAAGATTTGGATAACCCAACCGATTACGGCGCATGCTCACATTGGGAATAGGCGAGTTTCAAGGCTTAAGTGGGGGGACAGTTGGCATTTTTATCACCTATAAGTGGGTAACAAATTCCTCCTTTCTTCCCCACACCTCCTTCCAGCCTCTGCCTTCCAATCTCCCAAGCTCCAACGCCCAAACAAAGCTTTCATCTTTCTCATCGCCGCCACCTCCTCCAGCCATGGTTGGATCCGGTTCCAAGCGCAAGTGGGAGGCCTCCTTCGTCACGGAGAAAGAGGTGAAGAATCTCCGGAGTGTGGGGTACCTGGCCGCAGACATCGCGCACAGGTCCCTCGACAAGGGGCAAATCATCTCCACTCCGGAGCCCGGCGAAAGGGTTGTCTTCCTCCCCCATTTTCTTAGAGGGCTAGGATTTCCACTCCATCCTTCGTCCGGGGACTCATGTTCTATTATGGGCTAGATTTCCATGATCTAGCCCCGAATTCTTTCCTCCACATCTCGGTGTTCATCGTCGTGTGCGAGGCTCTACTCCGCATCCCACCACACTTCGGCCTATGGCTCAAAATCTTCAATGTGAAGCCAAAGGTGGTTGACGGGCAGCATGCGGACTGTGGCAGGGCCATGATAAGCAAGCTGTCCAACACCACATGGCCCAAGGATGCCTTCATCGAGACCGTTATGGTCTGGCAGCATAAGTGGTTCTACATCACGGAGCCGCGCCGCGCCAACTAGGCGGTAATTTTAGAGTTCAGATTCGGGCGCCCCATCAGACGGAGGTGCAGACGCTGCAAACGCGCATCACCAACATGCTAGGCAAAAATGTTGGTCTCACCAATGTGGCGCAGATCATGCTCTTCTGCTGCATCCTCCCTTGCCAACATCGGGCCTCCCCCATGTGGGAGTTCAATCCTGAGGAGCCACGGACCTTGAAGCGCTTCTTCAGCACAACGCACGAAGGAATATGGAAGCTGCTCTTCAAGGACCAAAAGAGCTGGCCTATCGAGACCAAAGATGTCGGGCTCGACGTTGAGAATCCGGCCACTCCAGTAAGTATTAACTTTCCGAAGGTATGTCCGATCTTTATTTTTTATAAGCATGAATCTTATCAGCCCACTTCTTTACAAGGCTGGACAACGAAAGCGGAGCGGATCAAGAGTCCGTCTCCGTTTCCCGAAGACACATCCACTCCCCAGCTAACGGAGATGCTGGTCCCGGCGCCCTACCAGGTGCCGGAGAAGAAGGGCAAAGAGCCCAAGGGCGGGCCCCGCCGCAGAGGTCCTTCGGATGCTGTGTCTACAGAGACCGAGGTTGTCTCCTCTCATGAGGAAGACGAGGATGAAGAGGAGGAGGAGGTGGTGGAGAGCGACTCCCCTCGCAAAGCGAGGAGGAAGAAGAGGATAGCCTCCGAAAACCTAGAGGGGGCGACGCCGAAGAGGGGGAAGATAACCCTCTCAGTAAGTTCGGACTCGGAGTCCAAACACAGCCCGAGGAGAGCCTGCAGGGTGAAGCCCCTGGCTGAATCATAAGTACCAAAATCTTACTTGTTCAGCTTCCGCTTACCTGCCACTATCATATAAATTATATCTTTGATTGATTTTCAGGTCTCCACACGATATACTGAACACCTCGTCTTCATCGGGGAATTCTCTGGCGCCTGAAGAGGCGGAGAGTGACAGACCCTCACCAGCCCCTTCCCCTACTGCCATGGAGGACACCGAGGTGTCGTCCCAAAGGACCTCTCCTAAATGAGGAGGGATGACGAGGCCGTCAAGAAGGTGCCCAAGGTTAATACCTCGGATGCTGCAGACCGGAGGGTGGAGGGTCTCAACAGTTTGGGCCCTTGCCAAACACCATCCCGGAAACCAATGTGGCCCCGAGTTCGGATTAGCAACTCCATCGGTGGCCTCAGTTAGTCCGGAGGCCGCTCATGCTCTGGAGGAAGCGCTGCAACGCGCTTCATCGTGGAGGAGCACCGCACCCTGATGGGTGCGGTTATGGAAAAGGTTCAGTCTACAAAAAGTGGACTGAGTGAAGCCTTCAACAGCCTACTGACGGGCTTTAAGGTATGCGATGTAATTATCTAATAAGTTTTTCATATAAAAGGATGAACCCATGTATAGAAAGTAGCCCCTGAGACTCTGTCCTGATTAGGACAATCTGGACAGAGGATCCCAAAACAAATTACTAATGTACTGTGCTAATGTGTGAGACAGGCATCCATGTTGGCGGCTACTGCCCAGGCCACAAAGGTTTCCGAGCTCAATCGAAAGCTTCGATTAGCCTATGAGGAGCTCGACCGCGTCAATAAGCGGTTTGACGACACACAAGGTATGCGGAATTTACATACCAGAAGTGATATGTGTATTAATTCTTTTAACTTGTTGAATTTTATGATTATAATAATAGTCGGCGCGGCCGAGGTCGAATCCCTCAAAAGCGCGCTTGCCCAAGCCCAAAAAGAGGCGGAGGAGAACAGGGCAGCCGCTAACAAGGCGGCGAAGGAGCTGGAGGCAGAGCAAACTGCCCGCTGAAAACACGAGGCTCGGGTAGGCGAAGTCGAGCAAGAGCTCAAGGACGCCATTACTAAGTGCGATTCCTTGGAGCAAAAGACTTCGGACCAAGCATCCAAACTCGCCAAGCTTCTCCAGGATATCAAGGAGGCTCGGGTTGAGTCCCAGAGCGCCCTCCAGGAGATCCAACAGGCAAGGCAGATAGTGGCTGGTAAGGCTTTTCTTCTGTAGAGTAATTTTGCAAGTAGGAGATACATCTTGCTGACCCGAGTTTGGAGTTCTCCAGGCGCGTTTGCGGATCTGCCGAGGAGTGTTGCTGATGCCGCAAAGTTCTTCCGAGCCGAAGAGGGGAGCTCGACGGAGAAGCTGTTCTGGTCGCTGTATCTTGCGCCAGAGCATCCAATGCCCCTCAGCAACCAACTGAAGCAGCTGGCCGAGCTGCATAGGGTGTCCGGGTTGGCCATGAAGGATTTAATAGTCCAACTTTGGCCAGCCGAGCCCATGCCCAGCAGCTACTTCGGACTCGTGAAGCGGCTTGTCGGCGCGTCCTCGGATTGGCGCCATAAAGCGGTCGGCCTACATAGAAGGTGTCTGGATGGCCTTCGCCCGCGTCATGATGCAATGGGCGAAGATGAAGGCCACCAAAATTGCAACCGCAGGGCCGCCCAAAGGCAAGGATCACCGGAGCCGGAGAGGTACTTCAGCGAGGTCCTCAAGGGAGCCCGAATTGTAGAGTGCCAATGTTCAAAGGATATCATATTTGAGTAGTAGAGTTCGGTTTGTAAATACCATGTAATGAACTCATGATGTAAAATATTTATGCTTGTGCCTTTTAATTTTGTTAATTTATCCTCCTGTTCGGTCGTTATATTTCTGAAGATTGCTAGTCGCCGGCTTCCGCCCCCATGAAAGTATTTCCGGGGCATTCACAAATGTGTATCCTCTCGTTATCCAACATCTTGGTCCGTAGAGGAGGCATCCGCTAGGTGAACTAGGCAATCAGACTATACGACTTTATTATCTTCGCTTAGCCATAGGAGTCCATTGGTGGGGCTAAGTACTAGCCCCTATTGCGTGAACGGCAATCCAGATTACAACGCCTTTGCAACATGGCTGGTCAAATCCCAGCCCCTCATTTGACATGGCGTAAATCGTGAATGATTTGTAGTATAACACTAAGTCGCCGGATCGCTGACCAGCTCTCGCATATCATGACAGTCAGTTTTCAGCTTTCTCTACTGAGATACTTGACCGGACGAATCGGAAATACAATCACCACTAGTTCTCCCTTTGCTACCTTAGCCGAACTCACGGAACATAAGGTGGCAAACACAGGAGCCGGGCAACCCAACTATACACCAAAGACATGATTCGAAGCCGATGCATATAGTGCAATATCCGGGATGCCCAGAGTTCCCTATAGGTGTTCGGACTTAAGAATGCGCGAGGCCGAGTATAGCCCCTGGTACGAAGGCCGGGCCGAAGCGTGTATGTCAATCGGACATAAAGAGGGAATACATATGATGTTATAATATACTCCCTCGTTCGAAATTACTCGTCCAAGAAATGAATGTATCTAGATGTATTTTATTTGTAGATACATCCATTTTTATGACAAGTAATTCTGAACAGAGGGAGTAAGTACCAAACAAAAGGTGGTGATCGTCAACTTCCTTTATATCCTCATTAATACGTCGAAGCGTGTTTCGACAGACAGAGCCATAAATATTAAGGACATGTTACATGCCTAAAAATTTACATAAGGGAAAGTGTAACACAGGGCCTAAAAGTAATGGTTCGAAGACTCCAACGGTGCCCTGCCACACGTCTGCACCATTTCTCCTTAGTAACGAATCCTTTGATAGGGGTATTTGATGGTTGACCGTAAAGAAGGGAAAGACTAGCCTTGAAAGGATCCCTGATGCAACCATACAGCAGATAGGGCTCTTAATGAACCTGTAGTGAAAAATGTGTAAGGTCCAAATATGGTCAATCCGTACTATGGACTTTTTCTGCATTGTGCCTCCGGCGTTGCCCATAGTATTTTGAGTGCGTAGTTATGTACGCGCAGTACGTAAGCCGCAACCTTATGGGGCAGTCGGCGGAGGCCGAACTGCTAAGTAAGGTCCGGATCCATCGAGTTATCGCAATGATGTGTGGACCAGACTCGTTTAGAGATGTCATTGGCCTTGACGTCCGATGAATTATTTAGCTTAATGATGTCGCCATACACCTCGACTTCAAGGGCCGCGGTGTGCTCTTTAGTACGAAAGGAGCGCTACACGTTTCCATTGACTGTAATGACACCACGTGGTCTGGGCATTTTAAGATTCAAATAAGCATAGTGCGGGACTACATTAAAGCGGGCAAAAGCAGTTCGTCCGAGCAGTGCGTGATAACCATTATGGAAGGGGACGATGTCGAAGATCAATTCTTCACTTCGGAAGTTATCTGGGGAGCCGAATACGACCTCCAGTGTTAATGAGCCCGTACAATGGGCCTCCACGCCGGGTATAACACCTTTAAAGGTAGTGTTACTAGGCTTGATTCTTGATGGGTCGATACCCATCTTGCGGACAGTGTCTTGATAGATCAAGTTGAGACTGCTGCCGCCGTCCATAAGGACTCTAGTGATATGGTATTCGTCGATGATTGAATCGAGTACCAGGGCGGCCGAATCCCCATGACGAATACTGGTTGGTTGATCCCTGTGATCAAAGGTGATCGGACAGACTGACCATGGATTGAATTTTGGGGCAACAGGCTCTACGACGTAGACGTCCCTTAGTGCGCGCTTGAGATCCCTTTTGGAAATGTGAGTGACATAGATCATGTTCACTATTTTTACCTCAGGGGGAAACTGCTTTTGGCCCCCAGTGTTCAGCTGACGGGGCTCATCATTATCCTCACTTGGAGGTCCCTTTCCCTCGTGCTCTATATTTAACTTACCGGCCTATTTGAAAACCCAACAATTTCTGTTGGTGTGGTTAGCAAGCTTGTCGGGTGTGCCACGAATCTTACAGGGCCTCTCAAGGATTTTGTCCAAGTTGGATGGACTGTCCCTGTTGCCTTTGAAAGGTTTCTTCTGCTGATTGGATTTAGAACCACTGAATCCGGCATTGACTGTCGTATCATATGCGTCGTCATTATTGCTCTGACGTTTGTTTTTATTGCGGCGTGGTCTACCATTGCCGTCCCTGGCCTCAGAAGTACCGGGGTCGCCATAGCTGTTGCTTCTACGAGCCAACCAACTATCTTCACCCGCACAGAAATAGGTCATGAGTGCAGTTAAAGATGCCATGGTCTTCGGCTTTTCCTGCCCGAGGTCTCGGGCGAGACATTCGTCCCGGACGCTGTGTTTAAAGGCCGCTAAGGCTTCGGCGTTTGGACAGTCCATGATTTGGTTATTTTTAATGAGGAACCGATTCCAAAGCTTGTGAGCCGATTCGCCAGGTTGCTGGATTATGTGACTTAGGTCATCAGCATCCGGTGGCCGGACATAAGTGCCCTGAAAGTTGGCCCGAAAAGCATCTTCTAAATCTTCCCAGGTTCCAATGGAGTTCTCTGGGAGGCTGTTCAACCAGTGTCGTGCTGGTCCTTTCAGCTTTAGAGGAAGATATATATTTAATAGCGTGAAGGTCATCTCCACGAGCCATATGAATGTGGAGAAGAAAATCTTTGATGCAAATGGCCGGATCCGTTGTTCCATCGTACTGCTTGATGTTTACGGGTTTGAACCCTTCCGGAAACTGGTGTTGCATTACCTCATCGGTAAAGCACATAGGGTGTGCGGCACCTCTATACTGTGCAACATCACGGCGGAGATCGGATGGCATCTGAGTTCGATGCTGATCCCAAATATTGTAATGTTCACCACGCTGGGCTTCAAAGCCATTATCTTGCGTCGGGGCACGGCCTCTTCATCCATAAATCGATCTGGTCTGACTGGCTTTATTGGCCGGGTCTAGATGTAAATCATATGTATAGCCCACAGCAGCTATCTCCTTGCCTCTTCGGCGAGGGGGTGCGAGCTGGTGTTCGGCTTGATGTGCCGTTTTGTCCCGTCCACGTGGTGGTCGGTTTGGCTGATCTTCATAATTGTATTTTGATGATATTGGCTCAAGGACTTCGTCGTCGAATTGTGGCAGCAGCTTGCACTTGGGGTAACTTTTTACTGGTCGCTCAGGGCCGTACTCTTCGGCGGCCAGGACCTTGGTCCACCTTTCGTTGAACGTATCCTATGTAGCTTTGAGTTGCTGTTGTTTCTTTTTTAGGTTCCACGTGGTGGCAATGAGTTGTGATACGTCTCCAACGTATCTATAATTTTTGATTGCTCCATGCTACTTTATCTACTGTTTTAGGCAATATTGGGCTTTATTATCCACTTTTATATTATTTTTGGGACAAACCTATTAACCGGAGGCCCAACCCAGATTTGTTGTTTTATGCCTATTTCAGTGTTTCGAGGAAAAGGAATATCAGACGGAGTCAAAACAGAACGAAATCAACTGGAGAAGTTATTTTTGGAAGGAAACCCACGTGATGGACTTGGACTCCACGTCAGAAGATACAGGAGGTGCTCACGAGGGTGGGGGGCGCGCCCACCCCCCTAGGGCGCGCCCCCCTGCCTCGTGGGGCCCCCATAGCTCCACCGACGTACTCCCTGCACCCATATATACCTAAGTATCGTAAAACTTCCAGAATAGAAGATAGATCGGGAGTTCTGCCGCCACAAGCCTCTGTAGCCACCAAAAACATCTCGGGAGCCCTTCCCGGCACCCTGCCGGAGGGGGATCCCATCACCGGTGGCCATCTTCATCATCCCGGCGCTATCCATGACGAGGAGGGAGTAGTTCACCCTCGGGGCTGAGGGTATGTACCAGTAGCTATGTGTTTGATCTCTCTCTCGTGTTCTCTCTATGGCACGATCTTGATGTATCCTGAGCTTTGCTATTGTAGTTGGATCGTATGATGTTTCTCCCCCTCTACTCTCTTGTGATGAATTGAGTTTCCCCTTTGAAGTTATCTTATCAGATTGAGTCTTTTATGAGAACACTTGATGTATGTCTTGCGTGGGATAACCGTGGTGACAATGGGTTATTCTATTGATCCACTTGATGTATGTTTTGGTGATTAACTTGCGGGTTTCGTGACATTGGGAACCTATGCATAGGGGTGACAATGGAGTATCTAGGTGACATTAGGGTTTTGGTTGATTTGTGTCTTAAGGTGTTATTCTAGTACGAACTCTTTTATAGATCGATCCGAAAGAATAACTTTGAGGTGGTTTCGTACCCTACCATAATCTCTACGTTTGTTCTCCGCTATTAGTGGCTTTGGAGTGACTCTTTGTTGCATGTTGAGGGCTTGTTATATGATCTATCTATGTTATTATTGTTGAGAGAACTTGCACTAGTGAAAGTATGAACCCTAGGCCTTGTTTCCTATCATTGCAATACCATTTACGCTCACTTTTACCACTTGTTACCTTGCTGTTTTTACAATTTCAGATTACAGTTACCTTTATCTACTATCTATTTTGCACTTGTATCACCATCTCTTCGCCGAACTAGTGCACCTATACAATTTGCCATTGTATTGGGTGTGTTGGGGACACAAGAGACTCTTTGTTATTTGGTTGCAGGGTTATTTGAGAGAGACCATCTTCATCCTACGCCTCCTACAGATTGATAAAACTTAGGCCATCCACTTGAGGGAAATTTGCGACTGTCCTACAAACCTGTGCACTTGCAGGCCCAACAATGTCTACAAGAAGAAGGTTGTGTAGTAGACATCAAGCTCTTTTCTGGCGTAGTTGCCGGGGAGGCTAGGTAAAGGGTACTCACACTCTGTCAACTAAGCTCTTTTTTTGGCGCGGTGAGTGCTTGAAGGTATATCTTTAGATCTTGCAATTTAATCTTTTTGTTTATTGTTTTAGCACTAGTTTAGTTTATAAAAGAAAACTACCAAAAAAATGGAGTTAAGTTTGTCTCATACGCTTCATCATTTTAATATCTTTCATGAGTATGACGGAAAGGATAATTGTGCTCAAGTGCTAGAAGAAGAAATCTCTAAATTGTTCGGCACTAAATATTTGAATGATGAGCATGATTGCAATGTTGTTAGTATGAACTCCTTGAATATCCATGATGCTAATGATATGCAAAGCCACAAGCTTGGGGAAGCTATGTTTGATGGAGATGATATTTTTTCCCAAGCTTTGATGAGCAAATTTACTATGATAAAAGCATGCCTTCTATCTATGATGATTATTGTGATGAAATGTATGCTTTAAAGAATAATGATAACCATGAAACGTGTCATCTTGATCTTAATTTTCAATCAGATGATAGTTATTTTGTTGAGTTTGCTCCCACTACTATTCATGAGAAGAAATTTGCTTATGTTGAGAGCAGTAAATTTGCTATGCTTGTAGATCATGAAAAGAATGCTTTAGGTGCTGGTTATATTGTTGAATTAATTCATGATGCTACTGAAAATTATTATGAGGGAGGAACTTATGCTTGTAGGAATTGAAAAAAATGTCAAGTTTCCTCCCTATGTGCTTAAAGTTTTGAAGTTATGCTTGTTTTGCCTTCCTATGCTAGTTGATTATTGTTCCCATAAGTTGTTTGCTCACAAAATCCTTATGCATAGGAAGTGGGTTAGACTTAAATGTGCTAGTCATATTCTTCATGATGCTCCCTTTATGTTTCAATTCTTATCTTTTATGTGAGCATCATTGTCATCATCATGCCTAGCTAAAAAGGCATTGAAGAAAAGCGCTTGTTGGGAGACAACCCAATATTTATCCTTACTATTTTTGTGTGTCCGCATGATTATTATACTGTATTAATCATGTTTTATAGCTTTTGTTTCAATAAAGTGCCAAGTAGAACCTTTGGGAAGACTTGGGTGAAGTTTATGTGATCTTGCTGTGAAAAACAGAAACTTTAGCGCTCACGAGAATAGCTGCCATTTTTTACTGGAGAGTGATTTTAGGTTGATTCTTTTTGCAGATGATTAATAGACAAATTCCTCAGGTCCATAAATTTATTTAATAATTTTTGGGGTTCCAGAAGTATACGTTTGATACATATTACTACAGACTGTTCTGTTTTTGACAGATTCTGTTTTCTATGTATTGTTTGCTTATTTTTATCAATCTATGGCTAGTATTAAGTGGTATGAACCATAGAGAAGTTAGAATACAGTAGATATTACACCAATATGAATTTATAATGAGTTAATTATAGTACCTAAGTGGTGGTTTTATTTTCTTATACTAACGGAGCTTACGAGTTTTGTTTTGAGTTTTGTGTGGTTGAAGTTTTCAAGTTTTGGGTAAAGATTCGATGGACTATGGAATAAGGAGTGGAAAGAGCCTAAGATTGGGGATGCCCAAGGCACCCCAAGGTAATATTCAAGGACAACCAAGAGCCTAAGCTTGGGGATGCCCCGGATGGCATCCCCTCTTTCATCTTCGTTCATCGGTAACTTTACTTGGAGCTATATTTTTATTCACCACATGATATGTGTTTTGCTTGGAGCGTCATTTTATTTTGTTAGTTTTTTCTTTCTCTTAGTTAGAATAATGTTTTGAATCTTTAGTTTCAATAAAAAAAGTCAAGGATAGCCTTTGCCATGCTTATTTTGCTTGTATACATGTTGCTGTTTGAAAACAGAAAGTTTACCGCTGTTGCAAAAATTCCCTAGAAAAGTAAGAGAATGGTATAACGTTGAATCTTTTTGCATATTAAGCTCTGATAAATTTATTACAGTGGGAATTTTAGTTCATAATTTTTGGTGTCAGGGAAGTATTGATACTCTTGCATTCTTTATAGACTGTACTGTTTTGGCAGATTGCTGTTATGGTTGCATTGTTTGCATATGTTTGCTTGTTTAATGATTCTATTTGAGGATAGGAGTATTAAATATACAGAGGCATTTAGTATTCAATGTTGAATAATAATTTTAGTGATTTGTTACAGTAGAAAATAATATGGTTTTGCATTGGTTTATACTAACCTATCTCACGAGTTCTTGTTGAGTTTGTTGTGAATGAAGCTTTTGATAAAAAGGGAAACTGTGACATGAAAGGAATTAAGGAGACACAAAAGCTCAAGCTTGGGGATGCCCAAGGCAACCCAAGATAATATTTCAAGAAGTCTCAAGCATCTACTCTTGGGGATGCCCCGGTAGGCATCCCACCTTTCTTCTTCAACAATCATCGGTTAATATCGGTTGAGCCTAAGTTCTTGCTTCTTCACATGAGTTGTGCTATCCTTGCAATGTCATTTTGTTTTGCTTTGCTTGCTGTTTGAATAAGATACCAAGATCTTAAATTCTTTAATGAGAGAGAGTCTTCATATAGTTGCATAATTATTTAGCTACTCATTGGTCTTCACTTATATCTTTTTGAGTAATTTGTCATTTGCTCTAGTGCTTCACTTATATATTTTAGAGCACAATGGTGGTTTCATTTTGAAGAAACATATGAACTCTCATGATTCACTTATATTATTTTGAGAGTCTTTAATAGCATGGTAATTTGCTTAACATTAATATACTTGGTATTCAAGATATGTGAAACTTTCTTTTGAGTGCGTTGAATACTAAGATAAGTTTGATGGTTGATAATTGTTTTGAGATATGGAGGTGATAATATCAAAGTGATGCTAGTTGGGTGATTATTAATTTAAAGAATGCTTGTGTTGAAGTTTGTGATTCCCGTAGCATGCACGTATGGTGAACCGCTTTGTGATGAAGTTGGAGAACAATTTTATTTATTGATTGTCTTCCTTATGAGTGGCGGTCGGGGACGAGCGATGGTCTTTTCCTACCAATCTATCCCCCTAGGAGCATGCGTGTAGTGCTTTGGTTTTTGATGACTTCTAAATTTTTGCAACAAGTGCATGAGTTCTTTTGATTAATGTTGAGTCCATGGATTATACGCACTTTCACCCTTCTACCATTGCTAGCCTCTCTAATACCGCGCACTTTTCGCCGGTATCATACACCCACCATATACCTTCCTCAAAACAGCCACCATACCTACCTATCATGGCATTTCCATAGCCATTCCGAGATATATTGCCTTGCAAGTTTCCACCGTTCCGTTCATATGACACACATTACTTTTGTCATATTGCTTTTTGCATGAACATGTAGTTGACATTGTATTTGTGGCAAAGCCACCGTTCATAATTCTTTCATACATGTCACTCTTGATTCATTGCATATCCCGGTACACCGCTGGAGGCATTCATATAGAGTCATATTTTGTTATAAGTATCGAGTTGTAATTGTTGAGTTGTAAGAAAAATAAAAGTGTGATGATCATCATAATTAGAGCATTATCCCAGTGAGGAAAGGATGATGGAGACTATGATTCCCCCATAAGTCGGGATGAGACTCCGGACGAAATAAAAAAAGGGCCATAAAAAAAGGCCCAAATAAAAAAATGAGAGAAAAAGAGAGAAGGGACAATGCTACTATCCTTTTACCACACTTGTGCTTCAAAGTAGCACCATGATCTTCATATTAGAGAGTCTCATATGTTGTCACTTTCATATACTAGTGGGAATTTTTCATTATAGAACTTGGCTTGTATATTCCAATGATGGGCTTCCTCAAAATGCCCTAGGTCTTCATGAGCAAGCGAGTTGGATGCACACCCACTTAGTTTCTTTTTGTTGAGCTTTCATATACTTATAGCTCTAGTGCATCTGTTGCATGGCAATCCCTACTCACTCACATTGATATCTATTAATGGGCATTTCCATAGCCCTGATACGCCTAGTTGATGTGAGACTATCTTCTCCTTTTTTGTCTTCTCCACAACCACCATTCTATTCCACATATAGTGCTATGTGCATGGCTCACGCTCATGTATTGCGTAAAAGTTGAAAGAGTTTGAAATTACTAAAGTATGAAACAATTGCTTGGCTTGTCGTCGGGGTTGTGCATGATTAAATACTTTGTGTGATGAAGATAGAGCAACAGCCAGACTGTATGATTTTGTAGGGATAACTTTCTTTAGCCATGTTATTTTGAGAAGACATGATTGCTTTGATTAGTATGCTTGAAGTATTATTACTTTTATGTCAATATGAACTTTTGTCTTGAATCTTTCGGATCTGAATATTCATACTACAATTAAGAAGATTTACATTGAAATTATGCCAAAGTATCACTCCGCATCAAAAATTCTTTTTATCATTTACCTACTCGAGGACGAGCAGGAATTAAGCTTGGGGATGCTTGATACGTCTCCACCGTATCTATAAATTTTTATTGCTCCATGCTACTTTATCTACTGTTTTAGGCAATATTGGGCTTTATTATCCACTTTCATATTATTTTTTGGACTAACCTATTAACCGGAGGCCCAGCCCAGATTTGTTGTTTTATGCCTATTTCAGTGTTTCGAGGAAAATGAATATCAGACGGAGTCAAAATGGAACGAAATCAACTGGAGAAGTTATTTTTGGAAGGAAACCCACCTGATGGACTTGGACTCCACGTCAGAAGATACGGGAGGTTCTCACAAAGGTGGGGGTGCGCCCACCCCCCTAGGGCGCGCCCCCCTGCCTCATGGGGCCCCCGTAGCTCCACCGACGTACTCCCTGCACCCATATATACCTACGTATCGTAAAACTTCCAGAACAGAAGATAGATCGGGAGTTCCGCCACCGCAAGCCTCTATAGCCACCAAAAACCTCTTGGGAGCCCTTCCCGGCACCCTGCCGGAGGGGGGATCCCATCACCGGTGGCCATCTTCATCATCCCGGCGCTATCCATGACGAGGAGGGAGTAGTTCACCCTCGGGGCTGAGGGTATGTACCAGTAGCTATGTGTTTGATCTCTCTCTCGTGTTCTCTCTATGGCACGATCTTGATGTATCCTGAGCTTTGCTATTGTAGTTGGATCGTATGATGTTTCTCCCCCTCTACTCTCTTGTGATGAATTGAGTTTCCCCTTTGAAGTTATCTTATCAGATTGAGTCTTTTATGAGAACACTTGATGTATGTCTTGCGTGGGATAACCGTGGTGACAATGGGTTATTCTATTGATCCACTTGATGTATGTTTTGGTGATTAACTTGCGGGTTTCGTGACATTGGGAACCTATGCATAGGGGTTGGCACATGTTCTTGACTCTCCGGTAGTAGCTTTGGGGCACTCTTTGAAGTACTTTTATCTTGGTTGGATGAATCTGAGATTGTGTGATGCATATCATATAATCATGCCCATGGATACTTGAGGTGACAATGGAGTATCTAGGTGACATTAGGGTTTTGGTTGATTTGTGTCTTAAGGTGTTATTCTAGTACGAACTCTTTTATAGATCGATCCGAAAGAATAACTTTGAGGTGGTTTCGTACCCTACCATAATCTCTACGTTTGTTCTCCGCTATTAGTGGCTTTGGAGTGACTCTTTGTTGCATGTTGAGGGCTTGTTATATGATCTATCTATGTTATTATTGTTGAGAGAACTTGCACTAGTGAAAGTATGAACCCTAGGCCTTGTTTCCTATCATTGCAATACCATTTATGCTCACTTTTACCACTTGTTACGTTGCTGTTTTTACAATTTCAGATTACAATTACCTTTATCTACTATCTATTTTGCACTTGTATCACCATCTCTTCGCCGAACTAGTGCACCTATACAATTTGCCATTGTATTGGGTGTGTTGGGGACACAAGAGACTCTTTGTTATTTGGTTGCAGGGTTGTTTGAGAGAGACCATCTTCATCCGACGTCTCCTACGGATTGATAAACCTTAGGTCATCCACTTGAGGGAAATTTGCTACTGTCCTACAAACCTGTGCACTTGCAGGCCCAACAACGTCTACAACAAGAAGGTTGTGTAGTAGACATCAAGCTGTCGGTTGAAGCGTTCTTGTTCGAGAGGTTCCTCTGGGACGATAAAATCTTTGCTACCAAGGATAACATCTTCCTGGAGATCGGCATGTAGTTACTATCCTCTAAGTCTTCATGATCGGCGTGTTCGGGGCTATACTGACCCTCCTCCTTCTCGTCCTGTTCGGACATGGGATCGACGGGGTGTTCGGGGTCTTCAGTATTATCCGGAGTCTCATTGTCTCCGGTGCCGGTATTGGTGTCCCTTGCCTGACGCGATCATGCGCGCTGCCGCTGGCGCTAGCGCTATGGTGGTTCATTGACGGGCTTGTCCTTATCTGGATTGTAGTTGTCTCATCGTCCTTTTTATGAGGAGTGTTCACCATGTATACGTCGTAGGTAGAAGTGACCATCCAACACCCTGTGGTGGGTAGGGCTTGGCCTGGTTCGGTGTCGGCATCATCGTCCATACCGTCGATGTCTTCGGATGCGTAGTCTAGTATGTCGGTTAGATCCTCGGCAATGGCTATTAAGTGGGTGGTGGGTGCGGCATAGAATTACCGGCTCTCAGCTCCCAGGCTAGGCTGGGTGTAGTTTGGACGCAAAGCTTCCGTAATGGCGAGAGACTACATTAGGCCTAGTGCTTCGTCTAAGAGCGAAAGCAGGGTAGGAGACTGCGGATCTGCAGGGCTGAGCTCGATGATAGACACCTGGTTGGGCCCGATCGACGTAGACCTCGACGGTTCGGAGTTGTCGTCCAGAGGCGAGTCCAAGATCGCATCTAGGTCTCAGGTCAGAAGTTCCATAATAGGAGAGAGTCCAGCGGGGTTGATTCTCCCGTCTTCGGACGATACGACCTGCCTCGGATCTAAGGCCGAGGCGGGTGTGAGTGCCGACCCCTGGACAGAATCTAAGAGCGGATCCGAAAGGCTTCCTTCTTGAGGGAAGGGGCGGAAACCAAGGCCGCAAACCCCTCAAAGATCAGATCTCCTCGGATATCGGTGACGTAGTTCAAGTTTGTGAACCTGATCTGGTGGACGGGGGCATAACTGTCGACCTGCTCAAGGTGGCCGGTCGAGTTGGCATGAAGCATGAAGCCGCATAACACAAAGACCTACTAACGGTGTCCTGGACTAGGGGGTACTCACCACGTCGTCCCCCGGTCAGTTAGATTGGGCTGAGGACACCCATGGCCGTATACTCATGGGGCAGTTCGGACAGTTACCGCATACAAGGAAGATTCCACAAGACTTGGTGATCAAGACAAGGACTCCTCCCCCACCGGCGTATTCGGCTAGGACTCTTGTTACCCTAGGCCTATGGTACATTATATAAACCGAGGCTAGGCTAGTCGATAGAGGATTATGACATTACTCATCATACCTCTAGGGTTTAGACCACAACATATGATCTCGAGGTAGATCAACTCTTGTAACCCCTATACTCATTATAGTCAGTCAAGCAGCATGTAGGGTATTATCTCATCAAGAGAGCCCGAAGCTGGGTAAAATCTCGTGTTCATGTTACCATTGATCCTAAGACGCACAACTTGGGACCCCCTACCCGAGATCCGCCGGTTTTGACACCGACATTGGTGCTTTCATTGAGAGTTCCATTGTGTGATCGGCGAAAGGATCAATGCCTCGACTGCAGGTCAACTGCGACGTCAGCTTCTTCGTCACCAGCTTGACTGGTCACCTTGGCTTGACTGAGGACTGTGCCCTACCTCCGATCATCATGTTCGGATGAGGGCCTTCATCAACATCAACTCCGATCTCTATCAAGATCATGGAGGAGTCATTCATGGAGCTCGGGGGGTCAACGTCAACATTGCCCTCGGGAGAACGCGCTGTTTTTCTAGACAACAAACTCGTATCCGCCGCCACCGCCTCCTCGAGTGTCGCCTAAATGATTGCTTCGTTGGAATTATGCAGAATTAAGTCTACAACAATCCTGCAAAAATTTCGTCGAGTTCCGATGGAGGAATCTCCGGCAATCTCCGATATACCGGAGCCCTGTTGAATCTAAACGAGAATCCGGACGAGTTTGGAGAGGGATGTCCAGCATCTATCTCGGACGTCCTTTGGAAGATCCAACCATTGATCCTCTGCGGAATTCCCATATCTACCACGTGCCAAAAATTCAGCTCGATCCGACCGTCCAAACTCTGGGAACCTTCTGATTAGTGCATCACTTTTCGGATCTGTTTTCTGCGCGAGAACGAATCCGACCCAAGTTCATCTTCTTTACGAATGGGATTTCGGACATCCTTTTTGAAGGACGTTTTTGTATGGGGTATTGTGTTTTATTCTCAAACACATCCCATTAATATTAAAAGTATTTTTACAATACGATCTTCGCCACCGCGCCGGTGTCAAACCGGCCCGACAACATCACTCCATGGCGGCCGACCTGCACTAGACACGTCGTCGCTTTGTTGAGCCGAGCTCAACTTCTTCGGATCATCATCTCGGCCAGCCGAACAATAGTTCGGCATCGCGAAGGATAAATCGTCACCAACATCGCCGCCCCACGGATTACACGGAGCGGGCACACCGGCATCGCCGCACGGTCACATCATCAAACCAGCATTGACCATGTCACACGCTACGACCTGCATCGGCATATGCCCGAACTGTTGCTTCATTGAGCCGATATCCATCACGCCGAACTACTTCACCACCTCGGCTGACACATCTCCTCACCGACCTACTCCGTCTCCTTGCCTGGACTGGGGGCTTCATCATCCCTTCATCAACTTACCTCGGAGACTCCGGCGTCACCGGCCGACCAGCTTCATCACATTAGCTGGATCACGGGCTTTGCCTCGGTGAGCCAACCTTTGCCAGCATCATCATGCCTTTGCTTCATCACCCATTAGGAGATGGGTGTGCGGATCGATTCCCAATTTTGGGAGTCGCTTTTCTTCGGAATGCTGCAACAAACAAACCAGGTGCTATTAATCCTAACAATTTTTGTTTGTTGGGTTTATTTTTCTTAAAGAATTATTACTCTAGTTTGTTCCATCATCTGTACACAGGTCTATCAAAGGGCGGCCACATTAAAAATGGTCGCGTGGTGGTTCGGTTAGTTTCCGTACATAGTTCGGCAAACGCCGTATCCGGAGCTCGGACCGCCCTGCAAATCCAGGCTTTTACCATGCCTTCACTGCGTCACGCTGACGCCCTGCATCGACATTGGCTCCAACGCCAAGCCACATCTCTTTAAATAGTTTTTTTGTGTAAAGCAATTAAGCAAGGATTATATATACATATATTATTATTTCCTGGACCGCACTATTTCATGTGTGCAGGTAATCGATTTTGACTGCGTTACGCGGTCACTACTCCGGAGTGCCGAACTCCTTGCTCGGACACCTCGGGCCTGGGGGCTAGGACCTCGGCCATGCCGAGGACTGTGAACCTTGTCAGATCTATCGCAGATCAATGGGCGTCTTCGTCCTGCCACAAGCACGAATCGCATCATCAACACCGAGCACATTAACCAGCTAAGTTGCTTTCATGCTCAAAAACTTCCAGTTTTAAATTTTGTTCGGTTCGAACAAGCATTTTACTTTTTGGCACAAAGTTGCTTGTGACAAAGTTCCTTGTCAAAACTTTGTTTGTGACACACATATTCAAATACCCTGTTTATTTGGGGGCTCCCTTGATGGACCTTTTTCTCTTGCATATGATTATACTTGTACGACTTCGTTCCTTGTTCGTGTATTATGCCACAATATGCACCATGTTGACTTAAGTGATTTGCAAGCTGGGTTGCCTGGCTCCTGTGCTTACCCCTACGTTCCCGATTGTTCGGCTAGGGAGTAAAGGGAGCACCTCTGCGATTGTCACAACCGGTTCATCCGAGCTCTGACCTCAGACTGGGTGAAGCCAAAAGCTAGCGCCCTTATTGTTTTCAATCATGGTCGGCACACAACGGAACTCATGAGTACAAAAAATCTATTGCACAAGTCTCATAATGACAACGAACACCGAAGAAAGGTATCGGTGGGGGTACTATTTTCTTTGAAGATGCTTCTTACACTTTGTTAGTAATATAGCATAAGTTCCCTGAGTGCGCTTTGTCTGTTACAGCCTTATGGCCTGATTGCCTGGTTATCGGAAACACTGTCGATATTCTCAACAGGTGGAGTACATAACACTTTTTTGGTCCTTAACCAAAGAGGGAGAAGCCGACGGTCGGTTAAGACGCGTTCAAAGTTCGGGTGAACACACATATGATATAAGTACTTCGGTACATACATTATACATAAAATTCTTTTACCCAAGTAACTTGGGGGCTCTTAAATTTATGTCAGCTGTTTTATAATAAGTGTTATTCTTCCTAGTCGTTGAAAAGTGTTTTTTTTCTATCACTCCTTTTTTTGACGCAAGTCTGTGGTCAATAGCCGGATTTCCCTCTCAACGCCGCTAAAGTTTGCTAAACTGGCCTAGCGAAAGGTACTCCGCCTTTGGGATAGGAGGTTGAAGCCATAGGCTAACCCGCTTGAAGTCTTGAGATAGGATGTGTCATGTTAAAAGCACGACAGAAGCACAATTTTTTTTCTAAGACCAATTTTCGGATTGCCACCGAACACTTGATCTTGTTCGGACGTCAAGTTTTTACTGACGTTTCTTGGTTTTCCAAGTTTATGGCACTTTTAAACTATTTGTGTGTTTCTAGCACAAGTCTCGCAGTGCAACGCCGGACACCTTTAGGGACTCGGCAAAAACATTCTCGGATATTACTATATTTGCATCGGTTTCAAATTGTGTCTTCGGTCAATAGTTGGGTTGCCCGACTCCTGTGCTTGCCTCCTATGTTCCGCTTTGTTCGATTAGGTGTGCAAAGGGAGAACCACTGCGATTGTGCTTCCATCTCGCATGGTTAAGCACCTCCGTGGAGAAAGCCGAAAACTGACTGTCACAATAAGCGTAAACTGGTCAGTGATCCGATGACTATGTTAAATGACGGGCCATTCATAACATTGGCCAAAGTGTTCAGACCTCAGCTGTTGTCGAACACTAAGCGGAGGGCTACTTGCTGGCCTCCCAACTTTAAGCTCCTACGACTAAGTGAAAGTTATAAAGCATGCATATCTGATTGCCTCGTTTCCGCCAACACAACCACCTTCGGGCACCGAGACGTCGGCTAAGGGTTGTTTTGTTATTTCGGAAACACCCTGCATAGCATCTACAAGGGGGTAGAAGCCGACAATGGGCCACTTTCAGATTATAAACGGTCGCAACGGAAGTGAAAATTTGGGTTCATCTAGACCATAGAGTTTGGAAGCTTTTCCCGAACTAAATCCTTAGTATTTTCCTCCCACATTGCTCGGAGCTGAGGTTTCATGATCATGCTTAGAATGACAACCCAAAGAAAGGAACCGATAGCGGGACTATTTTCTTTGGACGATGTTTCTTATGTTAAAACAATAATATAACGTGTCTCTCTGCGTATCTTTGTTTATAAAACCGTATGGCCAGATTGCGTTGTTTGCCATAAATCTCTGCCCTCATAAAGGATTTATAAAGTGGGACAAACACTCCCCGGCTACTGGCCGAGGAGGTTGAAGCCAATGGCCGGTCAACAAAGTTTTGTACAATGCAGATCCGAGCATTGATGATGTAAAGTACTTGGATACATAGAATCATTACACATAATTTGTGATATTACTTTGGATATCGATCCTTAATTCGGCCACCCGTGCCCACATTAAGGCTCGGGGGCTACTGGGCTTCGTGCTTATTATTTACAAATATTAAAGGGGTACATTGATCCCCTGATCTGGTGTCGCCACCCGACCAGTGTCTCGAGGGCTACTGCATTGCCTGTCTAATGCAGAAAATTTAAAGTGCGATATAGTTTTCGAGGAGATTATTATCCTCAGGTTGGTCGGCCGCACCCAACCTGAGTCTCGAGGACTTTGCACACCGTGTTTCTATTCCTATGTATGCTGCCAAGCTAGGAGTTGATCCTCAGGCCGATTTCGCGCATCGACCTGAGTCTTAGGGGCAACTACGATCAGCGGTTTCATGTTTTCCTTCAGGTGCATCTCGGGTTTTAGACTGACGCACACACCTTGAGGGTTGTTGGCTATATATCTCGGCAGAGAATAAATTGAACCAATCAAAAAATCAGCCCGCAGTAAGGGGTGGTGCACCACCTCGGAAGCAGTCCGGCATTAAGCTCGGGCACCAGTGGCTGGCTCCATAGAGGGCATTTCTGGCATTAAGCTCAGCTAAACTCCTTCAACTTTTTGAACCCAGATGATCTATGACATCTCGGATACAGTCCGGCGTTGGAGCTTGGACACAGTCCGGCGTTAGAGCTTGGATACATTCTGACGTTGGAGCTTGGAAGCAGTCCGGCGTTGGTGCTTGGCTGCAAAAGATACCTCGAATGCAATCCAGCGTTGGAGCTCGGACGCAAGAGGACACTGCCGCCCGGGAACAACTTCAAACCTGAGGTGTGGCATAATAATAACAAGGCATTGATAAAGGCCGGAAACATAAAGGGGCCCCTCGGATACCCGACATATAAACTCTTCGGATTTACTTCGCGATCCTCAAGATCGAAGATGAGAAGATTTGTTGAACTAGTTTTCAAGACCGACAACCGAAGATGAAGAACAGTTCGGAAGAATCGAGGAGTGTCCCCAACTTGAAGACCAGTTCAGGGGGCTACTGACGGTGTCCTAGACTAGGGGGTACTCACCACGTCATCCCTCGATCAGTTAGATTGGGCCGAGGACCCCCATGGCCGTATACTCATGGGCCAGTTCGGACAGTTGCCGCATACAAGGAAGATTCCACAAGACTTGGTGATCAAGACAAGGACTCCTCCCCCACCGGCGTATTCGGCTAGGACTCTTGTTACCCTAGGCCTATGGTACATTATATAAACCGAGGCTAGGCTAGTCGATAGAGGATTATGACATTACTCATCATACCTCTAGAGTTTAGACCACAACATATGATCTCGAGGTAGATCAACTCTTGTAACCCCTATACCCATTATAGTCAATCAAGCAGCATGTAGGGTATTATCTCATCAAGAGAGCCCGAAGCTGGGTAAAATCCCGTGTTCATGTTATCATTGATCCTAAGACGCACAACTTGGGACCCCCTACCCGAGATTCGCCGGTTTTGACACCGACACCTACCCAGGGAGAAAGGTTTCCTTGGACACATCATCATCATCGATGAAGAGGCGATCCATCGATCCTTCTGTTGACAACAAAGAGGAGCTCTCAATGAAAGCACCAATGTCGGTGTCAAAACCAACAGATCACAGGTAGTGGGTCCCAAGCTGTATATCCGAGGATCGATGGTAAAAATGATCAAAGGGACACAATGTTTACCCAGGTTCGGGCCTCTTAATGGAGGTAAAACCCTACTCCTTCTTGATTATATTCGATGGGTATAGGGGTTACAAGAGTTGATCTACCTCGAGATCGTAGTGGCTAAACCCTAACTTGGCTAGCCTATCAATGTGTGATCCTGCCTCCGGTCTAAACCCACAGGTTTATATAGATATCAGAGGGGCCTAGGGTTGTACAAAGTCAGTTCAACAGAAAGGAAATAGTACATCCGGACACCTAAACTTGCCGCTCATGCACATGGGAGTCCCAATCGGACACGGGAGGTGTTCTTCTTCCTTTTATCTTGACAGCCCATTAATCCGACCCATATCGAATAGACCGGATGCCCGAGGACCCCTTAGTCCAGGGCTCCCTTAGCACCCCTGGTGGGCACAAGACACCAGGGCCAGGCATGCCCAGGTGGGTTGTGCCCACCTCGGGTACCTTTCGGACTCCGTTTTTCTTCCATTTGCTTGTTTCCCAAGATAAAAACTCTTTATATACTCCCCGAACCTGTTGACCACCGTACAATAGAGAAATCTTCTGTTTTCTTTTCCTTGATGTTTTCCTGATAGATCTGTAAATATGTCATCCCAAGACTCGGAGGGAGAGAGCTATGTTGTTGATTATATCACAAACCCGAAGGTTTATGGGGATGTGGAGGGCTATAGCTGGCTTCGGAGGAAGAAGAAGACTATGATCCTAAAGGGGAGGAGGAGACAAGCTTTGACGAAGTTGAAGTTCCATTGCCTCAACCTGGGGACATGCACATGGAATTCAAGAAGTCAAGTCTCCCCAACAAAGCAAAGAAACCTAAGATCCAGTTTATCCCTTCATCTCTTGAAGGAAAACAAGCAAAAATTATGCAAAAAGATATTAGAGCTCGAGCAGGAGATGGGTGACTTAAAGGAGGAAAATTCCATCCTCAAGCATAAGTTAAGGAAGGAGGATAAGATTGCTACCACTTCATCACCACCACCACCGCCTTCATCACCAAAGGAAAATTGAGTATTGGGTATGGGCACTCCCCTTGGCTTGCGCCAAGCTTGGGGGAGGTGCCTCGGTTCGTATCACCTCCACTATATTTTACCTTTATTTACCTTAGTTCGATCCATAGTTATCTTTTGCTTTAGATGAATAAAAGTTTAGTTCAATCCTTTCTTTTGAAAGTTTGCTTAGTGATCTATCCTTGTAATCGTATGCGAGATATATAATAAAGTTTACTTTGAGTTTGGCTTTCTTTACTTTCATGCTTCAATAAAAAGAAAGGAAATAAATGAAAAAGATCATATGCTAATATTATGGTAGGTAATGACACCACATAAGGAAAAGTATAAGTAGAAAATTTTATTGGAGATTGACAAACATAGCATTGGTCAATGATGCAATTCATGAAAGAATTAATGAGGGAAGAGAAGATTCACATGCAAATACACTATCTTGGAAATCATTTGTGATTGTGATCCCCCATCAAAATATTATATGCCAAAATTGTTGACGTTGGACAAGGAAGACAACGTAATGATTTATGTTTGTTCATATTCACATAGAAGTTATATTGTCATAGATCCTTCAACATATGGTGCTTGCCCCCCATCTTTGCTAGCCAAAAATTCCGTGCATCCAAAAACCCTTAAACCCAAATCTTATTTTCAAGAGTCCACGATACCTACCTAAGGATCGAGTAAGATCATTCAAGTAAGTTGTCATCGGTGCAATAAGGCAATAAAAATTGCTTCTAAAAGTGTTAGATCATTTAGTGTAAGAGAAAATTGGATGTTGTACGAACTTGTGATGGCAAAGAATAAAAACGACAAACTGGATAATAAAGGTTGCTATCATAACGGGTAATATAGCGTGACGTTCTTTTGCACTAAGGGATTGAGCATACAAACAAAAAGCACATGGCAACCTCTTCTTCCCTCTGCGAAGGGCCTATCTTTTACTTTTATGCAAGAGTCAAAGTTTCTCTCTATATTCATTTTTATTTTTCTCTTTTGGCAAGCATCATGTGGTGAGGAAAGATCTAGGCACATATATCCAGTTGGATATGGGTAGCATGAGTTATTATTGTTGACATCACCCTCAAGATGAGTATGTTGGGAGGCAAAACATACACCTCTATATTTCTATGTGTCTGGTTGAAATGTTTTGCTCATGTGAATGCGGTGAGTGTTAGCAATCATAGAAGACAATATGATGGTTGAGTATGCACACTTGCCAAAAAGGCTCTGATACGTGAACCTTCCTGAAAAGATGATGAACTGTAGTTGCAAAGTTGACTGAGAACATAGTTTGTTGGTTTTCAATAGAGTTTATGCTTTATACTTCAATGTTCTGATGAATTGTCACTTGTTAATGAGAAGTCTATGATAAAAGTTTTATGTTAAATTTTGTTGCTGTTATAATAATTTACATGATGCTTCTATGTCCGTATTTTGTTTTTATCGACACCTCTCTCTCTAAGCATGTGGACATGTTTTTCGATTTTGATTTTCGCTTGAGGACAAGCAAGGTCTAAGCTTGGGGGAGTTGATACGTCCATTTTGTATCATGTTTAGATCCTGTTATTTATAATATTTTTATGCATAATAATGCTTTTTAGAGTAATTCTAATGCCTTTTCTCTCATAATATGCAAGCTTCACACAAAGAGGGAGAATTATGGCAGCTGGAAATCTGAACCTGAAAAAGCTACGTCAGGCCACCTATTCTGCACAACTCCAAATGAGCTGAAACTTCACAAGGAATTTTTATGGAATAAATAAGAAATAATGGAGCAAATAACTACCGGAGGGGGGCCACCTGGTGAGCACAAAACACCAGGGTGCGGTAGGCCCCCCAGGCGCGCCCTGGTGGGTTGTGCTTAGCCTAGCCCACCTCCAGTGCCCATCTTCTGATATATAAGTCATTTTGACCTAGAAAACTAAGGGGAGGACTTTCGGGACGGAGCGCCGCTGTCTCGAGGCAGAACTTGGGCAGGAGCACTTTTGCCCTCCTGTTGGTGTCAAAATCGGTAGATCTCGGGTAGGGGGTCCCGAACTGTGTGTCTAAGGATCGAAGATAACAAGGGGGCAGGGGACATGATGTTTACCCAGGTTTGGGCCCTCTTAATGGATGTAATACCCTACTTCCTGCTTGATTGACTTTGATGAGTATAGGGGTTACAAGAGTTGATCTACCTCGAGATCGTTGTGGCTAAACCATAGATATCTAGCTTGTATGATTGTGATCTCGCCCTACGGACTAGCCCTTCGGTTTATATAGACACCGGAGGGATCTAGGGTTGTACAGAGTTGGTTACAGAAGAAGTAAAATACATGATCCGAATGCCAAGCTTGCCATCCATGCAAAGGAGAGTCCCATCCGGACACGGGGAAGGTTCTTCTATCTCATATCTTCATGGCCCATCAGTCCGGCCCACATCACATAGCCCGAATGCCCGAGGACCCCTTAGTCTAGGACTCCCTTAGTAGCCCATGAACCAGGCTTCAATGGCGATGTATCCGGCGTGCAGATTGTCTTCGGCATTTCAAGGAAGATTCCCTTCTCCGGATACTCCAACATAGTTTTCCATACACAAAAGTTGTGTCCGGTCTTTGCTTAACACGTACAACCCTAAGCTGTAAAAATCAATAATTCTTAAAATAAATCACGTCCATGGGCCACTTTTTTCGGCGAGACGTTATGTTCTGGCCTTATTATTATTCTGAACTGTTTTATAGCCTTGTTTTGTATTTCTAGGTACGATCAATGACACATCTTATCAAAGCAGAGATCGTGTCCCCTTATTACAGGATTTTAATAAACAGGGGTTTGGGTAATCCAACCGTGTCGTTCACACGTCCCCTTGGGAATAGGCAGGATTAAGGCTTGAGAGGGGGCGCTTGACATCCACGACCTTTGTAAGAAGATAAAGATCCGTCTTTTTACGCCACGTCTTCTCCCTCCTGTGCCTATCCGCCGCTCGAGCTCCAGTGCCCAAGTCTCAATCCTTTCCCTTGCCACCAAGCACTCATAGCCATGTCCAGATCTGGAGTGCAGGGCAAGTGGATGGCTTCCTCTGTTACAGAGGAGAACATCACAGAGCTCCGAGAAGCTGGGTACCTAGCCACGGACATAGTCCACCGACTTCCTGCCAAAAAGCAGGTCATCCCCACTCCGGAGCCTAACGAAAGGGTAGTGTTCATCCCCCACTTCCTTCGTGGACTAGGGTTTCCCATTCATCCTTTTGTCCGCAGTCTCATGTTCTACTATGGGCTAGATTTTCATGATCTGGCCCCAAACTCTTTCCTCAACCTCTCGGCGTTCATCATTATGTGCGAGGCATTCCTCCGCATCCCTCCCCACTTCGGTCTATGGCTCAAGGTCTTCAATGTGAAGCCAAAGGTGGTCGAGGGACAACACATGGAGTGCGGTAGTGCCATGGTAAGCAAACTCCCTAACATCGCCTGGCCAAAGGGAACATTTGTGGAGAGCGTCAAAGGATGGCAGCAGGGATGGTTCTATATCACAGAACCCCGCGATGCCACATGGGTTGCCGCACCTAAGTTCAAATCTGGGCCTCTGATGCGGCTTACATCCTGGCTTAACAAAGGCCTAGATTGGGAATCGCCTGACGAGGTGACAGCGCTGGAGAGCCGCATCAAGGGCGTGATAAACAAGAACAACGGCCTCCCCAATGTGATTCAGGTGATGCTTTTTCGCCGGATTCTTCCTTGTCAACGCCGGGCTCAATACATGTGGGAGTTCGACCCGGCCGGTCCTTGGACCCTGCAGCGGTTCTTCGGCACGATGCACGAAGATATATGGAAGCTGCTCTTCAAGACTCAAAAGTCGTGGCCAGAGACAACCGAAGACCGCGGCCAGGACCACGCACGCCCAGCCACTCCCGTAAGTTTTTATGATAACCTTTATTTGCAAGTACGAATGGCATACTGAACTTTCTGACTTTCACAGGGCTAGACAAAGAAGGCGTAACAGATCAAGTGTCTGGATCCATTGCCCAAGGGCAGGCTACTCCCTTGCTGGCCAAGATGTTGGTTCCGGCACCGTATCAGGTGCCGGAGAAGAAGGCCAAGAAGAAGGGCAGGGAGACAAGAAGTGGTCTTCGTCGTAAGGGTACTTCAGATGCCATGTCCGAAGACTCCGAAGCCTCCTCCTCCCATGATGAAGACATAGAGGAGGAAGAGAATAACTCTCCCCCCAGGGGGGGAGAAAAGGGGGGCTCCCGCGGATCTGGAGGCGGAGGCGGCCAAGAAGGGAAAACCCTCATTTTCGGATGATTCTGAAGTGGATGTCGACGCCACCCCAAAGCGGTGCCCCAGGCCGAAGCCCTCGGCTGAATCGTAAGTATCCGAAGACACCATATAAATATTCGATTATATGCCTTATTATTTTGTCATACTGAAGTGCGCATTATAGCCCGGCTTGCAATCTCCCCCAACGGTCATCATCATCTGGGAATTTGCTTGGGACGAATGCGATGGAGAGCGAGTCACCTCCGCAGATCTCTCCACCCACTGCCCAGGATAACACCGAAGTGCTGTCTCGGGAGACCGCGAAGGTGGCGGTAGAGGGTAGTACCTCTGTTGCCGAAGAGAGGCGGAAATCCACCCCCACGGAGACCGGTGATGGGGGCAACGCTCAATTCGGCCCCTAGCCGAATATCATTCTGGAGATCAATACGGCTTTGGAATCAGAACAGTAGCCCTCTTCAAGGGAGGGGGGTGTGCCATCTCCACCGACGTCCTCTATTAACCTAGAGGTGCCGGGCACTCTGATGGAAGCGCTTCAAGGTGCTTCCGTTGTGGAGGAGCACCGTACCTTGATGGGTACGATGGTTGAAAGGGTTCGGTCTGCCAAAAGCGGATTGAACCAAGCCTACACCAGCCTTCTAACAGGCTTTGAGGTATGTGAAGTAAGATATTTTTAATTATTTACAAAAGGAATACATGTATATAGATAGTAGCCCCTGAGACTATGTTCGGTGTTATTCGAAGAAGGGCCGAACAGAGGATCGAATAATACTTTGTGGGAGCTAACATATATGTCTACTTGGATGAGCAGGCTGCAAAGCTGTCAGCAGCCTCGCATGCGGCTGAAGTCTCCGAACTAAAGCGGAGACTGGAGGCAAAACAAGGTATGTTATACCGAAGCATATCTGAACTGATATGAGTTCCAATTTGTTATCTGACTGATATTTATATTTATGCTCATAGCTGACTTGTCTGAGGTCGAAGCCCTCAAGAGTGCGCTAGATGCAGCCAAGAAGGAGGCGGATGAGGAACGCACCACTCGCAAAAAGCATGATGCAAGGTTGGGTGAACTCCAACAAGAGCTCACATATGCTATAAGGAAATGTGAGTCTTTGGAGCGCAAGGTGTCGGATCAACAATCCGAACTTACTGAGGCGCTCCAAAGTGCAAAGGAGGCCCAGGTTGAAGCCCAAGGTGCCTATCAGGAGATCCGCGGGGCCAAGAAGATCATGGATGGTAAGAATTTTAATATGTAGAGCAAATATGTAAGGAGAAAGTATACCTTCTTGACACGCATTTGGAGTTCTCTAGGAGCGTTTGCGGATTTGCCCCGAAGTGTTGCAGATGCTGCGGATTTCTTCCGAGTCAAAGAGGGGAGCTCAACAGAGAAACTGTTCTGGTCACAATACCGTGAGCCAGAGCAGCCCTTGCCCCTCAGCGATCAGCTCAAACAGTTGACCGAGCTGCATAGGATGGCCGAGCTGGCCATGAAGGATGTCATAATCCGTTGGCCAGACGAACCAATACCTAATAGCTACTTTGGGCTTGTGAAGCGGCCGGTCGATGCCTGCCCAAGGCTAGATGCTATAAAGCGGTCGGTCTGCATCAAAGGTGCCCGGATGGCCTTCGCCCGTGTCAAGGTACAATGGGCGAAGATGAATGCCACTAGTCTTGCAACCGAAGGACCGCCCGCAGGCAAGGAGCATCGTACGCCAGAGAAGTACTTCAACGACGTCCATGAAGGATCCCGTATTATAGAGGACCTGTGCTCGAAGGACGTGATGTTTGAATGAATGTATCCGCAATGCCCAAACTGTGTAATGAAAACAAAGCGTTCTTCTAATGTTAGTCTTGTTTCCTCTGAATTTATTTATTCTTCGTTGCGGCCGTTTATTAAATCTGAGAGTTGGCCAGTCGTCGGCTTCAGCCCCTCACATAGATACCATGGGGGTGTTCGGAACAGCACAGAAACACACTTAACCCAACGATTTGGTCCTTGAAGGAGGTGCCAGTGTGGCGAACCAGGCAATCAGACTATGCGGATTTATCACTCTCACTTAGCCATAGGAGTTTGACTATAGAATTATAGGCGCAGCCCCTGGTATTGTTCGGCGATCTGAACTCGGGAACTGTAAACACCTGACCAGGTTAAAACTAGTCCTTCGTGTGACACGGAAAAATCGCAAGAGATTTATACTGAGTCACCAAATAGCTGACCAGCTCTCTGAAAGTGCGTTATATCGACTAGAGGGGGGTGAATAGGCGATTTTTATGAATTCTTCACTGAGGAATTTGCTGGTGAGGAAATTCCTAAATGAAGAACTACTTGCAGCGGAATAAGTACTCAGAAAGGAACATAATAGAACACAAGCATAGTAATCATGATGAAATGAAGACAAGCACAGAGTACAGAAAGCGTAAACACATGATAACACAAGGAAGAAGACGGACAGACTGAAGAAATAGCACTGAGGAAATTGAGAAAGTCTTCAGTCAATGTCTTTAAACATATATGAATAGGCACACAACAACATACATGAGGAAATGAAAGAGTTGAGGAGATAGAACCAGTTAGCTCGGCGAAGACAATGATTTGGTAGACCAGTTCCAACTGCTATCTCAGTTGTACATCTGGTTGGAGCGGCTGAGTATTTAAACTCGAGGACACACAATCCCGGACACACAGTCCTCACCGTATTCTCCTTGAGCTAAGGTCGCACAGACCTCGCCCAATCACTCGTGGTAAGTCTTCAGGTGACTTCCGAACCTTCACAAACTCGGTCACCCAGCGATCCACAATTCCTCTTGGATGCTCTAGACCTTGACGCCTAACCGTCTGGAAGAAGCACAGTCTTCAAAGGAAACAAGCATCGGATCCACGCAGGATCAATCTCTTCAGTGATGCTCAATCACTTTGGGGTTTTGTAGGTTTGGGTTTGGGATTTCCTCACTTGATGATTTTCACTCAAAGTCCTCGGAGGATGGGTTGCTCTCAAATGACAACTGTCAGTTTCTCTCGGAGCAGCCAACCAACTAGTGGTTGTAGGGGGCGGCTATTTATAGCCGGGGAGAAGCCCGACATGATAAGACATAAATGCCCTTGTCTGATATGACCGTTAGATGGGTAGATATTTTGGGACAGCTAGCGCGTAGCACAGCAACGGTCGGAATATTTGAGGTTTGAATTCCTCAGGGCTATCATGTTCCTCACTTCATAGGCAATCCGCACTGGCGAATTCCTAACTCTTCAGTCAGAACAAATTCCTCAAAGACAAGAAGAACTTCGTCTCTGTCACTGAAGAATAGGACTGAACTGTGTGAGATTTCCAATGGCTTCACTCGAAGGGATTGGTAGTTGTAGGATTTCGAGTTTGAGCATCACATGGAAATTTTTCCTTAGTATTTCCTCGACCCCCTTTAACAGTACGGTGTTTCCTATGACTCAAGAAAGAGAAAATGAAACAGTAAAAACAAGAGTCTTCATGCTTCATGTTCCTCGAATGATTACCAAGTCTTCAAGGTCACACCAATTTCTTCACTTTCAAAGTCTTCAGAAATCCAAAGTCTTCAGTCGAAGAACTTCATTTTAGGGGTCGACTTTCTTTGTAATTATCAAACTCCTCATAGACTTATAAACATGTGTACACTCACAGACGCATCAGTCCCTTAACCTATAAGTCTTTAATACACCAAAATCACTAAGGGGCACTAGATGCACTTACAATCTCCCCCTTTTTGGTGATTGATGACAATATAGGTTAAGTTTTCAACGGGGATAAACATGTGAAGTGTAAATACTAATATTGAGGAATTTGATTGCAAGATATAGAAGAATTCCCCTGAAGATGTGCATAGTGAGGAATTTGCTTTTGAAGCAATGCACACTTGAAGAGTATAATCATGGAGATCTACCCCTATATCTTGTAACTCATACACGCATTTGATATATAATATGAAGAATTTGAAATGCATGATGAATATGGTGACTGATGTAATTCAGCATGCATGCATTAACATTAAAGAGGAATAAGCATGCAGAAGAACACATCAAAAGTATCAGGTCGCCATAGAGTTTAAGATTACAACTCGATCCATCAAAGTCATCAGAAGAACGAGAGTTGTAACTTAGCAAAAAAACACCCATATAAGATAGACCCGCTTGAAGACTAACTCAAATTTCTCCCCCTTTGTCATCGAACGACCAAAAGGGTTGAAACTGAGGACTAACGCCCCTGAAGAATATCATGCTGATGGAGGAGCGCCAGTGTTGTCAGGGTCTTGAGTTGTTGTAGGGCCTGCTGCAGTGTCGTCCAAGTCTTCATGCTCGTCCGTGGCACGTGAAGAAGAATATGAGCTGGCCACCAAGGAAGTTTCCTTAACTTTCTTGAATCTCTTCGGTGGAGGTGCAGACTAGTCAAAGTCTTCCTTGAAGCCCATTTGCTTTAGATCTTCTTCACCATATAGATGTGACAAAATAGCCCAGGTGCGATCAAACACTTCATGTAGGTAGTAGTGGTTTTTCTTCACTGCATTATGTGTAGAAGTCATGTTGTGAAGAATAGAGCCAAACTGACGCTTAACCCACTTGTGGTTTCGATCCACCTTATGGTGAAGACTTATCAGTAGTTCAGATCAGTCAGCACACGAGGAGCAGTAGCTTGAGGACTTGACTTTGGAGCATTGGCAGCAGAATCATGTGTGGTAGAGTCATCATTGGTGGAGTAAGATGCAGCTTTGCGGAACTGACCATCCAATGGACGAGTGCCTTCATCGATAATAGCAAGTGCCTTGCCCTTTCCTTCTGATGAGGAATATGTTCATTTGAGGACTTCAATAGGGGGCAAGTAGCTGCCATGGTTAAGAGTATCAGCCTTGTAGTTGAGTGAAGACCTTGATCTGAGGAATCTCATGATCCATGGAGCATAAGGCTTCAGCTCAAATGGTGAAAGTGCAACATTCGCTAGAGTCCTCATGAAGAAATCATGGTAATTGATAGGGATACCATGCATGATGTTGAAGAGCATATTCTTCATCATCCCCACAATTTCTTCATCTGATGAATCATGACCTTTGATTGGACTGATAGTCTTCGTTAGAATGCGATATATGGTCCTTGGTACATACAGCAAATCCTTCACGAGGAATTTGGTCCTTTGGGCTTGTCCAGGCTTCAGTGGCTTCATGAGCACTTGCATATAGTGGTCAGTGAGTTCAGGTTCATCATACAGACAGCGAGCACCTTCTGGTGGAGGACTGATTGGCAAGGCACGAAGCAATTCAGAGGATGGTGCCTTGTAATGAGTATTTCGGTCATCCAGTACAACACCCAGGAGTTGATGTCATGTGCTTCACCAGTGATATGCAGTGTTGCATAGAATTGAAGAATTAGCTCTTCATTCCAGTCAATGATGTCAGTGCAAAAGTTAAGGAGACCTGCTTCGTGAAGCATACTGAGGACCGGCGTGAATCAAGGCATAGATTCCATGTCCATGTGAGGAATGTGCTCGTGGTCGAAGACTTTGCCCTTGTCAAAGATAACATAGGAATAGAAGTTGGCCTGGCTGGCAGTCCAGAAGCGCTTCCTTCTAAGACGAGCATTGTCATATGGGTTAAAAACAGTGAAGAACACACGCTCGCCGAAGAAATCATCAGCCTTGAATTTTGGCTTCTTGGAGAAGGGATTCTTTGGCTTGGGTTGAGGGGTGTCAGTGATCTGCAGTACCACCTCAGGAATCGCAATCTCAGGTTCCTCATGCTGATGAATTTCAGTTTCTTCTGCAGCTGCAGCCTGGGTCATCACTTCTTCATTCACATTTTCGTTAGCACTAGTGGCTGAAATTTCTTCATGGACAGACGGGGTTGCACGAGGTTCATCAGATCCCACCTGTACTTTAGTAGCGGCTGGGGACTGAGGAACAGCTTGGAGAGGAGTGAACAACGGAGAGTTGGAGTGCTGACTTTCCCAAAAGTCATTATTCAGTACTGGTGTGGTACATCCGACGTCCATATCCTCATCTTCCATTTCTTCAACACCTGCCTCTTCAGCAGTGAACTGAGGCATAGGTGAGGAGATGACTGGGGTTGAAGGGATTCTATTCACTTCAGTTTCTTTGTCCAACTGCTCTGTCGAAGCAGCAGAAGGAGTTTTTCATCGGATTCCTCGGGAATCTCATAGTCTTCACCAAACAAAACAAGGTCATTTGATGGCATGAAGGAGACAGGAATGACATCAATAGGATTTTTAGCTGAACTTGTCAAAGGCTTCATTTTCTTCGGAGCTGAAGAATCTGATGAAGCTGATGCCATCCTCTTTTTTACGCTGCACGCTCTGCAGCCTTGGTCTTCTTCACATCTAGGGCAGATGGAAGGATAGGAGCTGGTGTAGGCGCAGGAGGTGCAGAGGATGTTGGTGCATTTTCTTCAGTCGCAACTGTTGCAGTTGCCCTGACTTCTTCATTTTCTTCAGGCGCACCACTAGTGGATGCCCTAGCAATTTCTTCAGCGGCTGGAATGGAGTCATCAGCCCTGGTACTCTTATTTTCTTCAGCAGCCTGACTTACATCAGCGGTGTTGGCATGTTCTTCAGTGGGCTGGGCAGATGCTTCATCCTGAGGAATTTCAACGTGCACCGGAGCAGTGGCAGTTGAAGAGAAAGTCTTCGTCAAATTGACGAACCGAACCTTTGCTCCCTTCCAATCAGCATAGTACCGATTGAAATCATCACTCAATTGCTTGATCTCAGCTTATACAACAATGAGTTGTTCAGGAGTAAGCGTGAGGACATTGTCCTTGAGGTAGCGATGTTTCTTGTACTGCACTTTCTTCAGCCTCCATCCTTCTTCATATTTCCACTTCTCTTCCTCAATGAAGTGAGTCAGAACATGACTTTGACCAGGAGTGAGGTTCATCCCAGGCAAAGGTGTAGTGGGGTCCTTGTGCCATAAGTCAATGAAATCAAGGATCAACTTGGGATCCAGAATTAGTGGCACATTGCTGCCTTTGGCTCTAGCGGCCTTGGCTTGCCTGTCCCTGATGATTTCAGCAAGTTCTTCATCATCAGCCTCATCGTCATCAGAGGGGATTTGGAAGGAAACCTGCTTCTTGTGAGGACTTGGGTGAAGGCCTCGTCCAGCAGTGGTCTTTTTCTTCAGCAGAGATGGACCGACTGAGGAACTTGGTGCAGCAGTGGAGCTAGCAGATGCTCTTGAGGCAATAGAGATGCTAGTTGTTCTTTGGCACGTGGCAAGATGCACAGGTGCCGAAGATTTGGTCGGAGGAGCTGAAGACTTTGTCGAAGGAACTGAGGACTTTGGAGGAGGAGGAGGAGGAGCAGACTGAGGAATTTGCCGTGAGGGCTTTGAAGATACTGGCCTTGAGGGCATTTCTGAGGAGCTTGGCCGTGAGGGCATTGAAGGAGAAGCACTGGACTTGTGGGCAGGCTTATTTGGCATAGCCTTCCTAGGCTTACTACTAGAGGCCTCAGCAGCGTTAGCAGCAGCAGCAGAATCTTCATTGAATTTCCTCACTGCTTCTTTTGCTTGCTTGGTCAGTTTAGCCTAGCGCCTTGCCCATTCATCAGCATAGTCCTCACCGCGCTTCAGGCTGGTGGGATCCGCCAGTTGGCCAGGTCTCAATGGAGGTCTTGAGCATGGAGGGTTGAGCGCGAATTTCTTCATGTACTTGGGAGTAACATACCTGTACTCCCTCCATTCTCGTGTCCATCTCCTCTCAATCCGTTTTATGCGCACCTTGCGCTGATTCTTGTCCTCCTTGCCAAACTTGGCCTCATCAGGAGTGCAGTATCTAGCATAAATGTCCTCAGGGATTTCAAACGCAGTATTAACCTCTGGCCTCTTTCCTCCCTTCTGTGGTTTCTTACCGTCAGCCATTTTCTTCAGCTGAGGATGAACAACTGAAGTTTCTGAAGAGGTATGCAACTTTTCTTCGAGGAACGCTGCAAATGAGTTAAGTTGATGAGAACCTAGTGATTCAGCAGCGGACATGTGTACCTGTGAACAGAGTATAGTTGCGAGGAATTTGGAGAGGTCATATGCATTCTCAGAAGATTTTCAAAAAGAATAGGTTTGAGGAATTTGACCGATGAGTCTTGAAGAATTTCGCTAAGTGTTCTTTATCTTAGGCTCCAGAGTTGTATAGATTTGAAAATCCACACAATTGAGGAATCTTGAAGAAAATCATTGCTTAGAGAAATGAATCAAGAACAGATAACATGTGAGGTGTTTAGTGTGTGAAGATTTGAAGAATAAACACCTTTGAAGATTTTTAGGAAAACACATGAATCAAAGTGGGAAATAAAAGTAACTTTTAATTACCCGAAGTGTAGAACACAACGAACTGAGAAGTGTAGATGTGAAGTTCGTCAGTTCAGATCTTCCACGCCCTAACTCGGCAAGGAAGACGGCTACGGGCGGCGGCGGAGTGAAGAAATCCACAGCCGGCGTGAGTACGACGGCGACGAGGTCGAGGTAGTGAAGCTCTTCCTCACCGGCGACGATGAAGTAGCGGCGGTGCTAGGGTTTGGGAAGCTCGAGTGGGAGAGAGGTCGAGCGGAGTAAAAGTGAAGTGAGGAAGAGGCAGGGGTATTTATAGCGGTAGTGAAAAACTGTGCGCCTGAAGATTTCGGACGAACATGCCCCTGGCCCTTCTCATTCACGTGACATGTGTCACCCACGTACTGTGAGGTGGCGATCTTGTAGGATCATGGGTGAATAGATAAGTATTTTATCGTGGAATGCGGAACGGTCTGAGCGGCAAAGCCGAAAATTCAGATAAGATTTTTTTAAAGTTTTCGGTCGCAATTTCTTCAGCTGTCAAGGACACAGTGAAGATTTTGAACGAGTTTCAAATCAAGACGCACATGAAGAATTTGTGAAAAGATTAGATTGAGTTTAGCATAGAGGGGGAAGGGTCCGATCACATTCACTTAGCGGAAAAAGTCAACTTGAAGAATTAGCAATAAGTGAATGTTGTAGAGGACATAAACTCATATATATATATATATATATATATATATATATATATATTCAAATGAAGACAAACGACGGAAATAGTGAAGACATTGCAAGTTGAAGAATTTCAAAAATGGATGAATTTCAAAACTGAAAAAAAAAACTCAAATTGAAGATTTTCAACTTTTGTGGTGGCGTATCCCACCGTATAAGAAAGTTGGCTTCAGACACCGCATACAATTGTCGTAGGGCTCTGAGAGTCAATTTCTTCGTTAATTTCTTCACACTTAGAGGGTTAGTCTTCATTGATTGAAGAAAAACATTACTTCGTGTGTTGCGCATCTAAGTCATCAAGTCAGAATAAGTGTTAGGATGAGTGTCCATTTCAGAGAACATTCGAATATTCTAGGATATTTAGCTCACACCGCAACTTGCTAAATCTCTTCTCATCCAAGGGCTTAGTGAAGTTATCGGCCAGCTGATCTTCAGTGCTTGCATGGCAGATGGAGATATCGCCCTTCAACACATGATCACGAAGAAAATGATGACGAATCTGGATATGCTTTGTCTTCGAGTGCTGAACTGGGTTGCGAGAAATCTTGATAGCGCTCTCATTGTCGCAGTAGAGAGGCACATTCTTCACGTTGATGCCATAGTCCTTGAGTGTTTGCTTCATCCATAGTAATTGAGCGCAGCACGATCCAGCAGCAATGTACTCAGCTTCTGCAGTGGAGAGAGATACGCAGTTCTGTTTCTTTGAGGACCAATAGACCAAAGATCGTCCGAGGAAATGGCATGTGCCTGATGTTGACTTGCGGTCCACGTGATCGCCAGCATAGTCAGAGTCTGAATATCCAATGAGATCAAATGAAGAGCCCTTGGGATACCATAATCCAAGTGTTGGTGTGTGAGCTAGATATCAAAGAATATGCTTCACAGCCTTATGGTGTGATTCCTTCGGTGTAGCTTGAAATCGGGCACACATGCAAACACTAAGCATAATATCCATCCTAGATGCACATAGGTACAATAAAGAGCCAATCATGGAGCGGTATACCTTTTGATCGAAGTCTTGACCATTTTCATCAGTGCATAGATGGCCATTTGTGGACATTGGAATTTTGACCCCTTTGCAGTCTTGCATGCCGAATTTTCTCAATACATCTTTGAGGTATTTCTCCTGAGATATGAATATGCCATTGCACTATTGACAAATTTGAAGACCTAAAAAGAATTTCAATTCTCCCATCATAGACATTTGATATTCTTCACTCATCATATAGGCAAATTCATCACTATACCGTTGATCAGTACAGCCAAAAATGATATCATCAACATATATTTGGTACGCAAACAATTCATCATCATAAGATTTAGTAAAAAAGAGTTGGGTCGAGTGAACCAGGTTTGAAGCCTTTCTTCATGAAGAATTCCTTCAAAGTATCATACCATGCCCGAGGGGATTGCTTGAGGCCATACAGGGCCTTGTTGAGTCTGAAGACTTTGTCGGGATTCTTTGGATCTTCAAAACTTGGGGGTTGAGCAACATATACTTCTTCCTCAAGCTTACCATTGAGGAATGCACTTTTCACGTCCATTTGATATAAGGTGATATTATGATGGTTAGTGTAAGCAAGTAATATGCGAATAGCCTCAAGTCTAGCAACAGGTACAAAAGTTTCATCGAAATCAATTCCTTCAACCTGTGTGTAGCCTTGAGCTACAAGCCGTGCCTTATTCCTCACCACAAGGCCATTTTCATCTTGCTTGTTGCGGTAGATCCACTTTGTGCCAATGACGTTGTGCTTGAGAGGATTTGGACGTTTAACCAGTTCCCAGACGTTGTTGAGCTCGAATTGATGCAATTCTTCTTGTATAGCCTGAATCCACTCAGGCTCCAGAAATGCTTCATCTACCTTAGTGGGCTCTGAGATAGAGACAAAAGCAAAGTGCCCACAAAAGTTAGATAAATGTGAAGATTTTGAGCGAGTGAGAGGACCTGGTGCTTCAATGTCATCAATGATCTTCTCAATTTGCACTTCGTTAGCAATGCGAGGATGAGTGGGTTATCTTCGAGGAATTTGATCAGCATTCCCTTCAGGAGCATTTTCTTCACCACCATTTTCTTCAGGTGCGCCAGCCCAGTGATCATCACGATCTGGAATGAATTCTTCAGCAGATTCTTCAGTAGCAATGACATCCTCAGTAGCCTTGAACTTGATAGAATCCTCGGGTGCTGGTTCATCTATCACCATAAGGTAGGTGCTCTCTTTGCGAGCCATTAGTTTCATCAAACCGCACATCTACAGTTTCAACAACTTTGTGAAGAACATTGTTGAAGACTCTGTAGGTGTGCGAGTCCTTTCCATAACCAAGCATAAAACCTTCATGTGCTTTCAGTGAGAATTTGGAAGTGTGATGAGGATCTCTAATCCAACATTTAGCACTGAAGACTTTGAAATAACTCACATTGGGCTTTTTGTCAGTGAGGAGTTCATACGCAGTTTTCTTGAAGAATTTGTGAAGATATACCATGTTGATGACATGGCACGCAGTATCAGTTGCCTCAATCCAGAAGCGAAGAGGCGTCTTGTATTCATCAAGCATAGTGTGAGCCATTTCAGCGAGGGTTCTGTTCTTGCGCTCCACGATGCCATTCTGCTGAGGAGTATAAGGAGAAGATAACTCATGAGTAATACCAAGTTCATCAAGATAGCCATCTAAACCGGAATTCTTGAACTCGGTCCCATTGTCAGTTCTGATGTGCTTGATCTTCACACCAAAGTTGGTTGAAGCCCTCGAGGAAAATCGTTTGAAGACTTCCTGCACTTCATGTTTGTAAGTGACAATGTGCACCCATGTGTAAGGAGAATAATCATCAACAATAACAAATCCATATTGAGATGCATCATTCAGAATTGCAGAATAATGATTAGGACCAAAGAGATCCATGTGAAGAAATTCAAATGGTCGAGTGGTAGTCATGCCAGTCTTCGCTGGATGCTTGGCCTTTGTCATCTTTCCATCTTCACAAGCTCCGCATAAGTGATCCTTGAGGAATTTTACATTCTCAATGCCAATGACATGCTTCTCTTCGCAAGCGTGTGCAAATTCCTCATGCCAGCATGACCAAGTCGTCGATGCCATAGCCAGCCTTCTGAAGCTTTTGCAAGTAAGCACACGGCTGGTTGCGGTCCTGTAGAGAAATCAACAATATACAGATCTCCTCTCCTAAAGCCTTCGAAGACTTTGAAATGGTCAGCTTCCATGATCACAACACAACTATATCTTCCAAAGACAACAACCATATCGAGATCACAAAGCATTGAGACAGACATGAGGTTGTATCCTAAGGACTCAACAAGCATGACTTTGTCCATGTGACGATCCTTTGAGATCGCAACCTTACCTAGACCCAATACCTGACTTTTGCCTTTGTCAGCGAAGATGATATGCTTCAGATGTGACGGTGATAAAGGAGCATCCATCAATAGATTCTTTTCACCCATCATGTGATTTGTACATCCACTATCGAGGACCCACTCGTTTGCTTTGGGTTGATCATCTTGCAGATGAATTAGTGCAACTTACAAACTCATATACTTCATCAGTGAAGAATATGACATCAATATCATTAGATCAATTTCATCAAGCAATAGCACAGATAATTCAGTATGAGGACGTGAGAAATGAAAATTCATTTCTTCATGATTAGCCTGCATCCTTTCAGGCACATTCAGGTCTCCAGCAAATTCTTCAAACGTTTTGAGCACGTCTGGAGACCTGACCCTGCATAAGAGATTAGTTCTTTTTCTTCACCACCCATCTGAAGGGTGGCAAAGAATTCATCACTCTGCGAGCACCATATGAGAAAGGTGGCATAGAAGCCAGTCCGCTTCGTTTCACATAATAGTGGTTAGGGTAAGCATATGAGTAAGCAGAGAAATTCTTCGAGGACTTATGAACATAATGATTTGAAGAATAACACTCATATTCATAGCCCTTAGCTCTATCCTGCGAAACAGAGGAGTTAGCACGATGATGATCATATGAGGATTTTGATCCTTTTAAGGAATTGGATCCATGTGAAGAATTAGGTCCATATGAAGAATTGGATCTGGGGTTCCTGTTCTTCACTCGTGGTGTCATGAGGACATTCACCTGAAGACTTTTAAGGCAACTTTTGGGAACCCATATTTTCGTCATAGGGGAACCGTTCCTGCAGTTAGTGCCAACATATCTAGCAAATACTTCACCATTCTGATTTTTGAACAGTTTATAGTTAGAGTCAAATGACTCATCAGAAGAATGAGGAGATTCACATGTAAAGCCAGATAAGTTGGATGGATCAACTGGAGGTCCCTTTGCAGCAACCCATGAGGTTTTGGGGTACTGCTCGGGCTTCCAATATGTTCCATCAGCATTGAGTTTCCTCTCAAAGGCAATACCCTCTTTCCTAGGGTTTCTGTTGAGGATCTGCTTTTTAAGCACATCACAAAGAGTCTGATGCCCTTTGAGGCTTTTGTACATGTCTGTCATGTACAATTCCTTCAGCCCTGCATCATCAGTGATACTTGCAATGTCCTCAGATGAGGAATTAGTGATAGCAGAGACAGGTGAAGAATTTTTAACATTTGAAGCATTTGAACATTCAGGTGAAGAATTAGCAGATTCACGTTCTATGCACTTCAGACATGGAGGAACAAATTCTTCCTGAGTAGCGCTGATTTGTTGAGCAAGTAATGAATCGTGCTCCTTCTGAAGATCTTCATAACTCACTCTTAGCTTCTCAAGATCTTGCTTTCTTTGAAGAAATTCATAAGAAAGCTTCTCGTGATCAGATAAGAGAGTGTTATGATGACTTTCAAGGTTGTCAAACTTAGACTGAAGTCTCTGAAGATTTTTAGTTAAGTCTTTAGTGCGATCCATTTCATCACCCAACATATCATCACTTTTGTCTAGCATGTTTTGAAGCTTTTCAATAGCCTTTTGTTGTTTCACAACAATCTTAGCAAGTTTAGAGTAGTTGGGCTTAAGATTTTCATCAGATTCATCCTCACTTGATTCAGAGGAGGGGTATTTAGTTACCTTGGCACCCTTTGCCATGAAGCAATAGGTGGGAGCGTAGTCATCATTGCCTTCATCAGCATTGTTGGTGTTGCCATTTTCTTCAGAGTTGAAGATAGACTTGCTGACAAATGCAGTAGCAAGAGCAAGACTTGCCACACCAGACTCAGACTCCTCGGATGCCTCCTCTTCCTCATGATCCTCAGATTCAGCCTCAGAATCCATTTCCTTGCCAATGAATGTCCGAGCCTTCTTGGAGCTGCTCTTCTTGTGAGATGAAGACTTCGAGGATTTTGATGATGAAGACTTTGAAGATTTCTTCTTCTTCTTGGCATCATCAGAACTGTAATCCTTGTATTTCTTCTTCTTTAATTCCTTGTCCCACTGAGGACAATCTTGAATGTAGTGACCAGGTTTCTTGCATTTGTGGCACAGCCTTTTCTTGTAGTCACTAGATGAGGAATCGTTGCTCCTTGAGGATTTTCCAAAGCGACCACGTCTTGAGAACTTCTGAAATTTCTTCACGAGCAGTGCTAGTTCCTGGCTCAGTTCTTCAGGATCACCAAGGCTGCTGGTAGAGTCTTCTTCAGACTCAGAGACTGCCTTGGCCTTCAGAGCACGTGGTTTGCCATAGCTCGAACCATAGAGATCTCTCTTCCCAGCAAGCTGGAACTCATGAGTGTTTAGCCTCTCGAGGATATCAGCGGGATCAAGTGACTTGTAATCAACACGCTCTTGAATCATTAGTGCCAGAGTGTCAAATGAAGAATCGAGTGATCTCAGCAATTTCTTCACCACCTCATGGTCGGTGATGTCAGTGGCAACAAGCGCTTGAAGCTCATTTGAGATATCAGTGAGGCGATTGAAGGTTTGCTGAACATTTTCATTGTCGAGTCTTTTGAAGCGGTTGAAGAGATTGCGAAGAACGTCAACACGAGAGTCACGTTGAGTTGAGACTCCTTCGTTTACTTTGGAGAGCCTATCCCAGATAAGCTTAGCAGTTTCCAAAGCACTCACTCTACCATACTGCCCTTTACTCAGATGGCCACATATGATATTCTTCGCTTGAGAATCGAGTTGCTTGAATCTCTTCACATCACCAGCATTCAGGGAAGGTGTGACTGAGGGAACACCATTTTCCACAACATACCAGAGATAGTTGTCAATTGCCTCAAGATGCATTCGCATCTTATTCTTCCAGTAGGGATAGTCTGTGCCATCGAAGGTATGACACCCAGCAGAGACCTTGATCATACCTGCGGTGGACATAACTAGAACTCTAGGTGGTTACACCAAAATCACATAGAACAAGGGAGTTCCTTGCTCTGATACCAATTGAAAGTGCGTTATATCGACTACAGGGGGGTGAATAGGTGATTTTTATGAATTCTTCACTGAGGAATTTGCTGGTGAGGAAATTCCTAAATGAAGAACTACTTGCAGCGGAATAAGTACTCAAAAAGGAACATAACAGAACACAAGCATAGTCATCATGATAAAATGAAGACAAGCATAGAGTACAGAAAGTGTAAACACAGGATAACACAAGGAAGAAGACGGACATACTGAAGAAATAGCACTGAGGAAATTGAGAAAGTCTTCAGTCAATGTCTTCAAACAGATATGAATAGGCACACAACAACATACATGAGGAAATGAAAGAGTTGAGGAGATAGAACCAATTAGCTCGGCCAAGATAATGATTTGGTAGACCAGTTCCAACTGCTGTCTCAGTTGTACATCTGGTTGGAGCGGCTGAGTATTTAAAATCGAGGACACACAATCCCAGACACACAGTCCTCACCGTATTCTCCTTGAGCTAAGGTCACACAGACCTCGCCCAATCACTCGTGGTAAGTCTTCATGTGACTTCCGAACCTTCACAAACTCGATCACTCAGCGATCCACAATTCCTCTTGGATGCTCTAGACCTTGACGCCTAACCGTCTGGAAGAAGCACAGTCTTCAAAGGAAACAAGCGTCGGATCCACGCAGGATCAATCTCTTCAGTGATGCTCAATCACTTTGGGGTTTTGTAGGTTTGGGTTTGGGATTTCCTCACTTGATGATTTTCACTCAAAGTCCTCGGAGGATGGGTTGCTCTCATATGACAACTGTCAGTTTCTCTTGGAGCAGCCAACCAACTAGTGGTTGTAGGGGGCGGCTATTTATAGCCGGGGAGCAGCCCGACATGATAAGACATAAATGTCGTTGTCTGATATGATCGTTAGGTGGGTAGATATTTTGGGACAGCTGGCGCGTAGCACAGCAACGGTCGGAATATTTGAGGTTCGAATTCCTCAGGGCTATCATGTTCCTCACTTCATAGGCAATCCGCACTGGCGAATTCCTAACTCTTCAGTCAGAACAAATTCCTCAAAGACCAGAAGAACTTCGTCTCTGTCACTGAAGAATATGACTGGACTGTGCGAGATTTCCAATGGCTTCACTCGAAGGGATTGGTAGGTGTAGGATTTTGAGTTTGAGCATCACATGGAAATTTTTCCTTAGTATTTCCTCGACCCCCTTTAACAGTACGGTATTTACTATGACTCAGGAAAGAGAAAATGAAACAGTAAAAACAAGAGTCTTCATGCTTCATGTTCCTCGAATGATTACCAAGTCTTCAAGGTCACACCAATTTCTTCACTTTCAAAGTCTTCAGAAATCCAAAGTCTTCAGTTGAAGAACTTCATTTTAGGGGTCGACTTTCTCTATAAATATTAAAATCCTCATAGACTTATAGACCTGTGTACACTCACAGACGCATCAGTCCCTTAACCTATAAGTCTTCAATACACCAAAATCACTAAGGGGCACTAGATGCACTTACACTCTCGCCGCATCATGACAGTCAGTTTTCAGCTTTCTCTACTGAGGTGTTTGTCTGGCCAACCAGAAACACAATTGCAGTAGTTCTCCCTTTACTTCCTTAGCCGAACAATCGGAACGTAAGGTAGTAAGCGCAGGAGCCGGGCAACCCAACTATTGACCCAAGACATGATTCGGAGCTGATGCATATAATGCTAGATTTGGGACGCCGAATTGGACTTGTGAAAGTGTTTGGACTTATAATAATTTTAATAGATGTACGCAGCTGAATGGAGCCCCTGGCAATTTAGGTCAGGCCGAGGTGTACATGGCAATAAGATGATAAAAAAGAATATGGAAGAAGGAATAAGCCAGTACCAAGTAATTTGGGCGAAAAACTGTTTCCATTATAGTCTGATTGATACATCAAAACGTATTTTGTACAGATAATGCTATAAGCATCGAGGCTATTTTACATCCCGAGCACAAGGGAAAGCTGTGTACAAGTATTTAAGAACATTGGGGGAGGTGATCTTGAAAGATCCTTTAGGTACTCCACTGTACATCTGCACCTTTTTCGCCTTGGTGTGTGATCCTTTGAGAGGATTAACGAATAAGTTTTCATAAGGGGCCGGAAAAGGGGCCCTTTGACACCATAAAAATGGCGATGTAGATTGTAACGATCCTGAAAAGGAAAACGAAGTTAAGAAAAAGATAGATGGGGGTCCGGACACGGTTGAGCCGTATTGTGGACCTCATCCTCGATATGCCTCCATCGTTGCCCATGGTATTTTTAGTGCGTAATTATGAGCACGCGGTACATACGCCGCTATTTGGTTGGGGCGAAGACAGAGGCCGGATTGCTAGTCGCGCTCCTGATGAGCTGGACTATCATTTTGCGGGGTAGTCCGGACTCGTTTGACAGGGTCCGGTGGCTTAAATGCCAATGTGGAGCTCGGCTTGATAAGGCTGACCTGTACTTATGCTGCGAGGGCCGTGGTGTGTTCCTCAGTACGGAGGGAACTATCCATGTTTCCATGAACTATTATAACATCATGTGGGCCTGGCATTTTAAGTTTTAGATAAGCATAGTGCGGAACCACATTGAAGCGGGCAAACAAGGTTCATCGGAGCAGTGCGTGATAGCCACTATGGAAAGGGACGATGTCGAAGATCAAGTCTTCGCTTTAGAAGTTGTCCGGTGAATCGAATATGACCTCCAATGTGATTGAGCCCGTGCAGCAGGCCTCTACACCAGGTATTACTCCTTTAAAGGTAGTTTTAGTGGGTTTGATTCTTGACGAGTCAATACCCATTTTATGGACCGTGTCCTGATAGAGCAGATTAAGACTGTTGTCGCCGTCCATGAGGACTCTAGTGAGGTGGAATCCATCGATAATTTGGTCGAGGACTAATGCGGCTGAACCTCCATGACGAATACTGGTCGGATGGTCCTTGCGATCGAATGTGATCGGGCATGCTGGCCATGGTGAATTTTGGGGCGACTGGCTCTATCGCATAGACGTCCCTTAACGCACGCTTGCGCTCCCTTTTGGGGATGTGGGTAGCGTATATCATGTTCACCGTCTTGACTTCGGGGGGAAATTTCTTCTGTCCCCCTGTGTTCGATGGGCGAGGCTCCTCATCGTCATCCTCGCTCGGCGGCCCTTTCCCCGTGTGCTTGGAGTTTAACTTGCCAGCATGTTTGAAGACCCAACAACTTCTGTTGGTATATTAGCAGGCTTGTTAGGGGTGCTGTGAATCTGGCAAGGTCGATCGAGTATTCGATCCAGGCTAGATGAGCCGTCCTTATTTCTTTTGAATGGCCTCTTCCATTGATCGAGCTTGGAGCCACTGAATCCGGCGTTGACCGCCATGTCTTTGGCATTATCAGTGTTGCTCCTACTCTTATTTTTTATTGCATCGGGGCCTGACATTTCTGTTCTTTGCTTAGGAAGTGTCGGGATCGTTGGTACTGTTGCTGCTATGAGCCAGCCAGCTATCTTCACCTGCGCAAAAGCGGGTCATAAGTGATGTGAGGGATGCCATGGACTTTGGTTTTTCTTGGCCGAGGTGTTGGGCAAGCCATTCGTCGCGGATGTTGTGTTTGAAGGCTGCTAGAGCCTCGGCATCCGGACAGTCGACAATTTTGTTCTTTTTGACTAGGAACCGGGTCCAGAATTTTCTAGCTGACTCTCCGGGCTGCTGAACTATGTGACTGAGGTCATCAACGTCCGGAGGTCAGATATAAGTGCCCTGGAAGTTGTTTCTAAAGGCATCCTCCAGGTCTTCCAAACTTCCAATAGAGTTTTCCGGGAGGCTGTTCAACCAGTGTCGAGCTGGCCCCTTTAGTTTGGGGGGGGGGGGCTACTTGATGGCATGTAGATCATCGCCGCGCGCCATGTGAATGTGGAGAAGGAAGTCTTTGATCCATACTGCGGGATCTGTTGTGCCATCATATGACTCGATGTTCACAGGTTTGAACCCTTCCGGGAACTGGTGCTCCATTACCTCATCGGTGAAGCATAGGGGGTGCGCGGCGCCTCTATATCAGGCCACGTCACGATGCAGTTCGGATGGAGTGTGTATGCGGTTTTCAGCCTGGGTGAAGTTGTGCTTGTCGTGTCAGGCTTGATGGTCGTCCTCTCGCATTGGGGCTCGGCCCCTCGATCCATATATTGATCTGGTCTGACCGGCTCTATTATCCAGTTCCTTTCGTAGGTCGTAAGTATATCCTGTAGCTGATGTCTCTCTACCTTTATGGCGGGGTGGTGCAGGCGGGTGTTCGGCTTGAGTTGCCGCTCTGTCTCAGCCACGTGGTGGTCGGTCGGGTCCGTCAGCAGCGTTACGCGCGGGCGATATAGGCTCTGGGCCTCATCGTCGAATTGGGGTAGCAGCTTGCGCTTCGGGTAACTCTTGGTTGGGCGTTCAAGGCCGTATTCCTCGGCTGCCAAGACATCAGTCCATCTCTCATTGAGCAGATCCTGATCGGCTTGAAGCTGATGTTGCTTCTTTTTCAAGCTTCTTGCAGTGGCTATTAGCCGGCGCTTAAAGCCCTCTTGTTCGAAGGGTTCCTCTAACACGATGAATTCTTCGTCGCCGAGGCTCTCGTCTTCTTTAGAGATTGGTACACAATCACCATCCTCCGAACCCTCGTTCCCGATGGGATCGTCGGTGTTGACTTGGCCCTCCTCCAAATCATCATGTTCGTATGTTGGTTCGACAGGGGCTTCTTGGTCTTTAGCATTGTCCGGAGTATCGTTATCTCCGGTGCTGGTGTTGCTGTCTTTTTCTCGGTGCGGTTTAGAGCGGCGCTGCTGACGACGACGCTTTGGTGGTGCCATAGGGGAATTATTATCGACTAGGTCTTTCCCCCCTTCGTCGTCATCCTCTTTGGGTGTATCCACCATATACACGTCATATGTAGAGGTAGCTATCCAATGTTCGGTAAGCGGCGAGTTCTGGCTTTGTTCTTCTCCGGTATCGTCGTCCATGCCGTCGATGTCTTCGGAGGCGTAATCAAGCATGTCGGTTAAATACTCGACAGTGGCTATGAAGTGGGTGGCGGGTGGGACGTAGAATTCCCTGCAATCAGCCCCTAGTGCAGGCTGGGCATAGTTCAGCAGTGATCCTTCTATAATGGCGAGAAACCGCATTAAGTCCAGAGCCTCGTTTAAGGGCAAGGTATGGACATGGAAGTGAGAATCTGTGGAGCGGGGCATGATAGGAGTTCCCTGGCCGAGCTCGTGTAACACAGACATTGAGAGTTCGGAGCTAGTGCACGGAGGTGAGTCCGGCTCAGTGAGGATAAAGGGGGCCAGGAGTGATTTCGGGCCAGCTGGCGAAACGATCCCCTCCACATCTCCGATGTTGAGCTCTATGGCTGCAAAGAGCCTGGCGGGCTCTAAGCTCCCGCCTTCGGACTCGGCGAGGAGTTCCGGATCTGAGTCCGGAACTGCGGTTGAGGTCGCGAACCCTTGGAAGATCAACTCTCCTCGGATACCAATGACGTAGTTTAGGTTTATGAAACTGATCTGATGACCAGGGGCGTAGCTGTCGATTTGTTCCAGATGACCAATCGAATTGGCATGCAGTGCGAAGCCACCAAATACGAAGATTTGGCCGGGGAGAAAGGTCTCCCTCAGGGCAGGATTTTTGTGGATGGTTGATGGAGCCATCGAGCCTTCTAGTGACGAAACAGTGGAACTCTCAACGAAAGCACCAATGTTGGTGTCAAAACCGGCAGATCTTGGGTAGGGGGGTCCCGAACTGTGTGTCTAAGGATCAAAGGTAACAAAGAGGCAGGAGACACGATGTTTACCTAGGTTTAGGCCCTCTTAATGGAGGTAATACCCTACTTCCTGCTTGATTGACTTTGATGAGTATAGGGGTTACAAGAGTTGATCTACCTCGAGATCATTGTGGCTAAACCCTAGATGTCTAGCCTATATGATTGTGATCTCGCCCTACGGACTAACCCTCCGGTTTATATAGACACTGGAGGGATCTAGGGTTGTACAGAGTCAGTTACAGAAGAAGGAAAATACATGATCCAAACGCCAAGCTTGCCATCCACGCAAAGGAGAGTCCCATCCGGACACGGGGAAGGTTCTTCTATCTCGTATCTTCATGGCCCATCAGTCCGGCCCACATCACATAGCCCGGACGCCCGAGGACCCCTTAGTCTAGGACTCCCTCACCTCTGGCGGAGCGATTCTGCCAGGGGAACTTCCCTCCCAGAGGGGGAAATCATTGCCATCATCATCACCAACAACTCTCCCGTCTTGGGGAGGGAAATCTCCATCAACATCTTCAACAGCACCATCTCCTCTCAAACCCTAGTTCATCTCTTGTGTTCAATCTTTGTACCGGAACTATAGATTGGTGCTTGTGGGTGACTAGTAGTGTTGATTACATCTTGTAGTTGATTATTATATGGTTTGTTTGGTGGAAGATTATATGTTCAGATCCATTATGTTATTTAATACCCCTCTGATCTTGAGCATGATTTTTATTTGTGAGTAGTTACTTTTGTTCTTGAGGTCACGGGTGAAATCTTGTTGCAAGTAATCATGTGAATTTTATATGTGTTCGATATTTTGATGATATGTATGTTGTGATTCCCTTAGTGGTGTCATGTGAACGTTGACTACGTGACACTTCACCTTATTTGGGCCTAAGGGAATGCATTGTGGATTAGTTATTAGATGATGGGTTGCGAGAGTGACAGAAGCTTAAACCCTAGTTTATGCGCTATTCCGTAAGGGACTGATTTGGATCCAAAAGTTTAATGCTATGGTTAGAATTTATTCATAATACTTTTCTCGTAGTTGCGGATGCTTGCGAGGGGATTAATCATAAGTAGGAGGTTTGTTCAAGTAAGAACAACACCTAAGTACCGGTCCACCCACATATCAAATTATCAAAGTAGCGAACACAAATCAAACCAACATGATGAAAGTGACTAGATGAAATTTTCGTGTGCCAAACACTTTGCTTATCATAAGAGACTGTTTGGCTTGTCCTTTGCCTCAAAAGACTAAACTACCTTGCTGCATTTTTGTTACCATTACTGTTACTTGCTCGTTACAAATTATCTTTCTATCAAACTACTCGTTACTTATAATTTCAGTGCTTGCAGACATTACCTTGGTGAAAACCGCTTGTCATTTCCTTCTGCTCCTCGTTGGGTTCGACACTCTTACTTACCAAAAGGACTACGATTGATACCCTATACTTGTGGGTCATCAGCCGCCACCGGCACTTGCTCGCCCCGCGAGGCGGTGACTGCACATCTCAGTGCACCAAGGCGATGTGGAACTGAGTGTTCAGGCAGCCTCTGCCGTACCCCGATGTCATGCTGTCGCACCACTAGCTATTGGGGAACGTAGCATGCAATTTCAAAAAAATTCCTATGCTCACGCAAGATCTATCTAGGAGATGCATAGCAACGGGAGGGGGAGAGTGTGTCTATGTACCCTCATAGACCATAAGCGGAAGCATTTGACAACGCAGTTGATGTAGTCGAACTTCTTCTAGCTCCCACCGATCAAGTACCGAACGTACGACACCTCCAAGTTCTGCACACATTTAGCTCGATGACGTCCCTCGTCCTCTTGATCCAGCAAGATGTCGAGGAAGTAGATGAGTTCCATCATCACGGCGGCGTGGTGACAATGCTGGTGATGTGATCCACGCAGGGCTTCGCCAAAGCACCGCGAGAATATGACCGGGGGTGTAAACTCTGGAGGGGGCGTCGTACACGGCTAACAATTGATGTTGTGTGTTCTAGGCGCCCCCTTCCCCACATATATATATGTGGGAGGGGGGAGAGGCAGCCAAGGGGCGCCCCAAGTAGGATTCGAATCCTACTTGGGGTTTCCCCAAGTAGCGCCCTCTGCCTTATTTTACCGGAGAAGAAAAGGGAAGGGGAAGAGAGAAGGAAGGGGGGGCAAAACCCCTCTTTTCCTTCTCCCACTCAACCTCCTTCCATAGGGGGGGCGCCACCCCTTGTGGGCTGGTGTGCTCCCCTTTCATGGCCCATATGGCCCATATCTTCCATCCGGGGTTTCCGGTAACCCTCTGGTACTCCGATATGTACTCGGTACCCTCCGGAACACTTCCGATGTACGAATACTATCGTCCTATATATCAATCTTTATCTACCGATCATTTCGAGACTCCTCGTCATGTTCGTGATCTCATCTGAGACAATGAACAACATTCGGTCACCAAATCACATAACTCATATAATACAATATCGCCATCGAATGTTAAGCGTGCGGACCTTACGGGTTCAAGAACTATGTAGACATGACCGAGACACCTCCCCGGTCAATAACCAATAGCGGAACCTGGATGCTCATATTGGCTCCCACATATTCTACGAAGATCTTTATCGGTCGATCCGTTATGACAAAATATGTTATTCCCTTTGTCATCGATATGTTACTTGCCCGAAATTCGATCCTCGGTATCTTCATAGCTAGTTCAATCTCGTTACTGCCAAGTCTCTTTACTCGTTCCGTAATACATCATCTTGCAACTAACTCATTAGTCACTTTGCTTGCAAGGCTCTTATGATGTGTATTACCGAGAGGGCCCAGAGATACCTCTCCGATACTCGGAGTCACAAATCCTAATCTCGATCTATGCCAACCCAACAAATACCTTCGGAGATACATGTAGATCATCTTTATAATCACCCAGTTACATTGTGACGTTTGATAGCACATAAGGCATTCCTCTGGTATCCGGGAGTTGCATAATCTCATAGTCAAAGGAATATGTATTTGACATGAAGAAAGCAATAGCAATAAAACTGAACGATCATAATGCTAAGATAATGAATGGGTCTTGTCCATCACATCATTCTCCTAATGATGTGATCCCATTTATCAAATGACAACACATGTCTATGGTTAGGAAACTTAACCATCTTTGATCAACGAGCTAGTCTAGTAGAGGCTTACTAGGGACACGGTATGTTGTCTATGTACCCGCACATGTATCAAGCTTTTGGTTAATATAATTATAGCATGAATAATAAACATTTATCATGAAATAAGGAAAAATAAAATAACAACTTTATTATTGCCTCTAGGGCATATTTCCTTCACTAGCATCTCGATCCGCAACGAATCCTGATGCCACGGTCACAGCGGGCGCACACCGAGAAGGTGCGCAGGCGCCGGTCGCAGCTCACGCTGGAGCAGCGACGGATGCCGGAGTACGCTGCAGACTCTCCCCATTGGGAGGTCTGGTTTTCCCTCGAGCGTGAGGAGCAACGGTGGCTCGGCGTGCATCACCACCACGCCAACCCCCTCCCCCACTCATCAAGCCGGAGGAGCAGGAGGAGGACGAGGCTGCCTACGGGGCGTCATTGGCGCGTGGCCCTGGAGACCTCCATCAAGGAGGAGCGGCTGAAAGGCAGAAGCGAGGAGGCGGACTACTAGGCGAGGCTGGCGGAGGCCATCACCCTCTTTGCGGCCAACGACTGCGTGGTGTCATTGTCGCCGCCGCCGCTCACCCCTTGCGCCTAAGCCCGAGTCGGCCGATAGGTACATTTGGACCAGCCAGCTGTGGGAGTGGGTCAACGCCACCCTCTCCCGTTTGGTTCGGCGCGACACTGGCGCAGGAGGCCACGTACCTCGAGCATTGAAGGTAGCGCGCGCTAGCGGAGGAGCGCGCTGACGCGCGAGGAGGAGGAGCACGCTCGCATTACCGCAATGTCGGCGCCGCAGCAGACGCCGGAGGAGGGAGCCCTGGCGGCCTATCAAGCCGTGTTTGGCTGGGCTAGGCCGCCTCCCATCTTCATCGACCTCATCGGTGGCGACGACGATGGCAAGGGCAAGGGCAAGGCGGACGACTAGGGCAGTGTGCGGGCGGTTTTTTATGTTTAATTACTGTTTAAGAGGACTTTCACTAGCGTTGACCGGCCACTTATGTTTAATTGAATTTTCTAAATTTATTTCGGTCGTGCGGGCCAAAAATGGATATACCTACCGTTGGGCACACCTGCCAACCGAAATCGAACAGCGAATGCGCACGTCCGTCTGGCCGATCCAAACAGACAAAGCGCGCATCCGTTTGTGTCTACCGCTTGGAGTTGCTCTAAGAGCAACTCTAACCGGGCGACCCATTTCGTCCACCCATGTCTGTTTGGATCGCCGCGGACAAAAACGTTGGCCCAACGCGCCGACCCATTCCCAAAAACCGTCTGCTTCGCCCGCGCGGACCTATTTCCGGCCCAAAATTGCGCGCATCCCCTCGGTGTCTGCCGCGGCCCCGCATGTCGGCCGCCCAACTACCACCCGCGGTCATATTTATGACGACCACCGGCACCGAGCCCGCCTGGCAGTGTGTAGAAGGGTCGCGTGCCCGTACTTTTTAATGGACGCGTGCGACGGGGCCGGCCTCATTCACAACCCCCATCCATATCTGCCCGTCTTTGCTCCCTCGCCGGCGACCAGGAAGCCCTAGCCAGCCAGCCAGCAAGCATCCAACCAGCCATGGGATTGTTCAATGGGAAGGGAGGGAAGAAGTGGAAGTTCAGCGCCGGAGCGAGCTCTTCCCGTGGGCAGCCTGCTACGTCGCCGCCAGCTAGACGCAGCACGCCATAGCGGGAGCGGGGGCGGCTGTACATCCCAGTCCACCAAGCGCGATGGCATTGGCAGTACCGCCAGCCTGTGCCGTATCCAGATGTCAATTTGCCGCACAGCTGGCATCTATGCGCCCAACGGGAGGCCGCCCGCCTCGCCGCTACACCGTCGCCGCCACAAATACCGGAGGAGGCTGCCCCGGCGGCCTATCAAGCCGCATTCGGTTGGGCTGGGCCTCCCTCGTCTTCCTTGACCTCACCGGCGGCGACGACTACGACGGCAAGGGAAGGGCAAGGCGGTCTATTAGGGCAGCGTGCAGGGGTTTATTAGAGTTTTTTAATTTTCTAATTATGTTTAAATGAACTTTGGCCGGCGTTTGACTAGTCATTTATGTATAATTGCGCTTAATTAGTCAGTTTTAGTCATGTCAGGCATAAATGGATCGGCCTCCAGTTGGACGCACCTGCCGATCCAAATGAAAAACCAAACGCGCATGTTCGTCTGACCGATCCAAACAGACGAAAACCGGACAAAGAGCGCGCGCGTCCGTTTTGATCGGTGCGTTTGGTTTTGCTGCAAGGGCTTGCACAAAATTCGGAAGGGATTTGTCACCGGCGCGGCGCTAGTTTAAAAAAGAAGGTCTACGACCTGCAGAAGCAAGGACGCGATCGCGCGAGCGTTACAGTGTGCAAGGCAAAGTCACTGCACCGTATAGTCCCATCACGCACTGGCCCGCCATGGCCAGAAGAGCTGTGGTGCACAGTGAGCCGGTGAGGTTCAGCAATCAAGACACCCAACAACACCGAGTGAGCTTTAACTGCGCTCCACCACTCCATCTTGAGCTGAAACAGAGAGCTGTCTTCTCCGTTGGGGTTGGACGATTCGCTGCATTTGTGCCGCCGCCATGGCCCCGCGCAGCGGCGAGTGAGGCTAAGCTCGGTTAGGCAAGCTCGTCTTCTACCCGTGCCTTTTTTTCTCCGCTTCTTTGTTTCGTTTCGTCATTGTTCTCTTGTCACAGCAGCATCCAAGAACCACCTGTTCGACGGGTTGTCTAACCAGTGCAAGGCCCATCCATGCCCGGCGGCGAAGACCGGATCAGCGCTCTGCCGGACGGCGTTCTCCAGCACGTCCTTGGCTTCCTGCCGGCGCATGACGCCGTCCAGACGAGCGTGCTCGCCGGTCGCTGGCGCCACGCGTGGAGATCCATCCGTCGCCTGCACCTCAGCCCCGAGGACTGGTGGGACAGGGGCAGCCCCGAACATCTGAAGAATTTCTTCGACGCTCTGCTATCCCCCGGCGGCCATGACTCGATTCTGGAGGAGGCCAAGCTGGACTTCGATGGATTGGTCGAAGATTGCGCGCACGCTGAAGTCTGGATCCGACGAATTTTGTCGGGCCAAGCTCAGGTGCTCGATGTCTCCTTCGCCACACTGGAAAACCCTCCTCTGGTCTCCCGACACCTGAGAAAACTGGAGCTCACTGAAATGATTTTAGAAGGAGATGTTCTTGATTTCGCGAGCTGCCCAGCATTGGAGGATCTTAAGATGGCAGATTGCAGATTATATCTTGACAAGATCTCGTCCCAGTCGGTGAAGCGTCTCAACATCGACAGCTGCTACTTCTTCTGTGATTGTCGGCCTAGTATATCAATCCCTAGTCTCCTTTGGCTGCTCCTTGATTCTTGTATAGTTCCTTTTCTTGGAAGCATGCCTTCACTGGAAACAGCATTTGTGAAACCTGCAGCATACTCGAGAGATTGCTGCATAAGAGGTGCTTTTAAGGAATGCTGTGGCATTTGTGCAGAATGTACTGGTGATGGTGACCATGGCAGCCGCTGCGTGCTTCTCGGAGGTCTGGCCAGTGTTATACATTTGGAACTGGTAGCTGAACCTGGAATGGCATTCTTGGAACTCCCATCTTTACTCTCAGTTTAAAAGTGTTATTATCTTTCAACCCCTAGGTTCTTTTGAAGATTCTATATCCGTCTTTAGATACCAACGACTTAACACTCATATTTACATGGATTGCCAGAAGATAGGCTTCTAAATTATGTTCTTTTTTTCAATTTGCACTTGTGAATTAGTTGGCCTCGGATTACAAGTGCTAAGTGGATATTTATATAGAACTTTAGCCATACATGGTCAATATGTGAATTATTTGTCTGTAAATGTACAGAAACTTGCTGAATATAGCATGTGCTTTATATGGATATCCTGCATTACATTCTCATGGTGTGGCTTTTTTTAAATGCCTATCCAAACCTGCTATGCACTCACTTTCCAGTGAATTGCCCCTTTATGCCTAGAATATTAATTGTTCATACTTTCACCAGCTTATATTTGGAAGGGATTTGAGGTGGTGTCCTACATTTAGTAACTTGAAGACATTGTTGCTGAATGAGTGGTGTGTGGCTATTGACTTCCGTGCATTACTTTGCATTCTCGAGCATTCACCCGTTCTTGAGAAGCTCATTCTTCGACTATCTAAGGTATATGCTTCTGAATCTATAAGAGATATGTTATTCAAGTTACCGTGCATAATCGACTGCTTCTGTTGAATATACGTATGTACGTGTATTCATCAATCTTAATGGACACTTTTTTTATCCATTGTCGGTAGATCTTGATTCACATTTCTGTTATGCATCATTGCTCAGATCTTGATGATTCTTTTTTGTTCACTACAGAGACGGGAGTTTATTACTGTGCTGAGCTATCCAATGGAAAAATTACCTGCAATATCCAAACATCTTAATATTGTGGAAATCAGATGCAGAGATGTTGATGGGAGGGTTTGCAGGATTTTAAAGTTGTTGAGTCGTTTTGGCAGTGCCATGCAGATTAGCATCAAACTGGTTTCGCAACTATCCACATGTAAGTTAACTAGCAGCACATATTTTTGTACTTGTGGCCGGTCAGTTTAGACATTCTTACTGTGATGGGGTGAAAATGGTAGATGTAATTGCTAGGGAAGTAGTCGTTATGTGATCAGCCAAAGTTTTGTCTCAATCACATATCCACAACATTGGAATAATTAGATAAGCTACAGATATTATGCATTCTGTAACTATACACTCGTCAATTTTTTGCACAATGTTTTCTCGAGATGATATCACACTCAACTGATCCTACCTTGTCTGGTATATGTACAGGCTTTAGTTTCGAGACATGGCTTTGGCACTTTCCGGCCAATGATGACGATGAATGCAATATAATTGTGCAAGGCTAAAGTCTGGTCTTTTGTCTCTGCAAGTGCAACGTTGCACTGTTTTCAATCTTACAAGAATCCTCTTAGAAACAGCATGGAATGAGCTGTACAACTTGTTTGCGCTATCTCAGCTAGTTGGACCTGGTTTATCATCGTGATGTGTCGTGTTCTTTTGGTTAGATGCAAATGTTCCGCTGTCTGTGGTTTGCCTTTACTTTCAGTGTAGTTCCTTAACCCAAAAACATATTATATCGTTTCAAATGTACCAACTTGTTTGTGCTATCTTTGCAAATGTGTACCCCTCAGCTAGTGATTTTATTGGTAAATTTATCTTGTACCATGTCCCTCAAGAGTCAAGACTCGTAGTTGATTCCTGCTAGCATATTTATCTCTACATACACAGTCAAATGTTTTAATTATATTAAATATTCAATAAATATTTTATAGTTACATGTATTTTCAGGTTTAGTTCTCATATTGTTAATCGAAATATTCAGTCAAATAACCGAATCTCACTGAAATATATGCTGGGCAACTCCGGCAGCAATGAACAGGGTGTCATCTAGTATACACACATCTGAAAGGACTGTATAGATATTTTCTATTTCAAGAGGCAATTATATACTCATGTAAAAAAGAGAGAGGTGTTTTGGAGGCCGAGCTCCATGGAGGCCTTTATTTTTGAAAAATTCAAATTCAAACTTTTATGGTTAAAAAAATTCTGAAAAAAATTATGCATGTATGTAAGGATGTACCCACATGTGTGTAAAAAATCATGATGAAATACCTTGAGTTGCGACCTGTAAAAAAAGACAAACTCATGGCATGGGAGGATGAATAGTATCATGTGCTAAAAGAGCCCCAGATTTGTTTTTCTCGCACAGCCGTATTTTGCCCTAAAAATTTACACACATGTGTGTTATGCCTTCAACCGAAGTCCACATTACCGTGCCGCCTTCCCGTCGCCGTCACGCCTCGCCCCGGGCCGGATTCGGCGAGATCCGCCCCGTCCTCGCCTCGCCGGACCTCTCCTCGGCCAACTCTAGCGAGCTCCCCGGCGAACCTCGAAGTCCGTGCCAACCGGGACCAGATCCACCAGGCCCGCCAACCAAACGCTCCCGCGTGCCTGGATCCGCTCCGTCCCGGGATCTCCTCGTCCCGGGTTGACTTCTCGCGAGGGTATAATTCTGCTAAGTCCCGATTCCCTGCAGTATTTTCATGCCCTGTTCATCATGTCATATCTCTCTGGATACTGCTTCGTTTTGTGCGTGTAATATGTCAAAATGTTCATCATGAGATGCTCTTCATTTTATTCCATTGTGCCATGTTTATTTGAGTTCATCTTGATGTCTGAATCATCGTTGCAAGAGTACTATATGATGTTAATCTGCTGAAACTGTTATAACTTGGTGATTTGTCATTTTTGTTGCATTTGATGTGTGCATCTTATGAGCTTGATGTCTACATGAGTTTTGAACTACATCATGCCATCTTTACAGAGGTGCAATCCATGTATTTTTGTGAGTCGTGTAGTGAGTGCATCAAGCTTATTAAGTAGGGTACTTGCTGTTACTGTTTTGCTAGGCTGAATCTGTTATTTCGTGATGCTATGTAAACCTACTGCTACAAGTCATTCCATGCATAATCTGGAGATTTTCACTAAGGATGTTTTATTATACATGTCATGCTCTATCCATCCATGTCCCTGGTTGCATTTATAGCCTGCTGTAGCTTGTTGTAATCTTGCTCTCAAATTGCTAAATAATGTTGCTGTCATCCTGTTAACATTAAGTTTAGTTTTACCATGAGCTTTGCTAGTGATCCATGCATCCTATGAACTTGCTCTTTCCATGCTTAGCTTTGTAAACATGTCATCTTGTTGTTGGTTACCTTTTCATGCCATGTATTGCTCTGTGGTGAGTGGTTCAAACTCACCAACATGCCTATTTATTGTTGTTCCTGCCATGTATGAATCTGTCATATCATTTGCCATGTTTGCATGGATGCTACCATATTTTTTGTTGGTCTCTGGAATTAGGTTAGTAAAGGACTTTTGTTCTATGCATTTATTAGTATCATGCCATGCCTTAATTTTCTATGATATGTTCCTGTAGCATGTTGTTTGATAGCTCTAAACATTGCAACCTGATGTTATTTCTGCTAAGTCTGAAACTGTTATTATTTGCAATCTTGCCATGTGTTTTTGAGCATGTTATAGTGATTTATGGAGATAGCTCAGTGTTCATGTTTTGTTATGCTTTACCTGTACATCATGTCCATGCCTTTTATTCTTATGTTGAGATGATATAGCATGTTGTTTTGGTGCATGCAATATGCCTAATTGCTGTTTTGGACAGCTTGTCCTTTAAACTTGTATAGTGTGTGTGTGTTGAACCGTTGCTCCGTTTCGAGTGTGCTCTATATGAAACTTGCTTGATTTTGCATGTAGCTTCATATTATCATGTTGCATCCTTGTTTTGAGGTGTTTGCTTGATGGTTGTATGCATTTTGCATCAATGCCATGTTTAACTTGTTTTGCTCATATCTTTTAGGCCGTAGCTCCGAATTAAATGAATTTTATATGTAACTTGACTAGAATTTCGTGTAGATCATCTTGGTGCATCTTAACTTGCTGTTTAACAACTTGAACATAAGGTTTATTCAGACCTGGACCAATTTCGAAATTTGCATATGAGGACTTACCGGAATTGTTATATGTTGTTTTCGGCCTCATTTAAACTTGTTTTGATGTGTTGTTCTTGTTTGAATCACTTCTTGCCATGAGTAGCCTCATCTAGACTTTGTCATGCATCATGCTTGGTTGTGCATCATGTCATGTTTATGTGTGGTGTGTTTACTATGTTGTGTGCTTCTCTCGATAGTTCCCGTTTCGTTGCGATCATGAGGATTCGTTCGTCTACGCTTGGTTCGTCTTCGTGGCTTCATCTTATTCATGGACTCGTTCTTCTTCCTAGAGGTATTTCAGGCAAGATGACCGCTACCCTAAATCTCACTACTATCATTGCTATGCTAGTTGTTTCGTTCTATCGCTATGCTGCGCTACCTATCACATGTTCTTCAAGCCTCCCAAATTTCCATGTCAGCCTCTAACCTTTTCACCCTTCCTAGCAAACCATTACCTGGCTATGTTACCGCTTTGCTCAGCCCCTCTTATAGCGTTGTTAGTTACAGGTGAAGTTGAAGATTGCTCTATGGTGAACAAGATTATGTTGGGATATCACAATATCTCTTATTTAATTAATGCATCTATATACTTGGTAAACGGTGGAAGACTCGGCCTTATGCCTGATGTTTTGTTCCACTCTTGCCGCCCTAGTTTTCGTCATATCGGTATTATGTTCCCGGATTTTGCGTCCCTAACGCGGTTGGGTGATTTATGGGATCCCTTTGACAGTTAGCTTTGAATAAAACTCCTCCAGCAAGGCCCAATCTTGGTTTTACCATTTGCCTCACCACCACCTACATTTCCCTTGGGAGTAATTAACCCAAGGGCCAGTGCTTCTCTAAGTGTTGGTCCGAACCGAGCAGCCTGCGGGGCCACCTCGGGGAAACTCGAAGTCTGGTTTTACTCGTAGCTTGACTTATCTGGTGTTGCCCTGAGAACGAGATATGTGCAGCTCCTATCGGGATTGTCGACGCATCGGGCGGCTTTGCTGGTCTTGTTTTACCATTGTCGAAATGTCTTGTAACCGGGATTCCGAGTCTGATCGGGTCTTCCTGGGTGAAGGAATATCCTTCGTTGATCGCGAGGGCTTATCATGGGCTAAGTTGGGACACCCCTGCAGGGTATAAACTTTCGAAAACCGTGCCCGCGGTTATGTGGCAGATGAGAATTTGTTAATGTCCGGTTGTAGATAACTTGACACCAGATCCGAATCAAAACGCATCAACCATGTGTGTAGCCGTGATGGTCTCTTTTCGGCGGAGTCCGGGAAGTGAACACGGTTTTTGGGTTATGTTTGACGTAAGTAGGAGTTCAAGATCACTTCTTGATCATTGTTAGCTTCACGACCGTTCCGTTTGCTCTCTTCTCGCTCTTATTTGCGTATGTTAGCCACCATATATGCTTAGTCGCTGCTGCAACCTCACCACTCCCTTCCTTTCCCTTTAAGCTTTGCTAGTCTTGATACCCATGATAATGAGATTGCTGAGTCCTCGTGGCTCACAGATTACTACAACAACAGTTGCAGGTACAGGTTATGCAATGATCATGACGCGAGAGCGATGTTACTTGTTTTGGAGTTCTTCTGCTTCTGCTTTGATCAGGGGATAGGTTCTAGATCGGCAGCCTGAGCTAGCAGGATGGATGTCGTTTGAGTTTCTGTTTGTGTTTCATTCGTAGTCAGATGATGCTCTTATGTATTGTGATGTTGTATTCGTGTGGCATTGTATGCCTCTTGTATGTATCTTCATCTATTATGTAATGTTGATGTAATGATATCCACCTTGCAAAAGCGTTTCAATATGTGGTTCTATCCTTGGTGTGACCTTCGAGTCTCTTTAGGATAGTATCGCATATTGGGTGTGACAAGTTGATATCAGAGCCTCTTTGTTTTTTTTCAGAATTTTTTGAACATAAAAATATAATTTTTTATGAAATATGAATTTCGAGTTTGGAGGACTCATTGGAGGCCGGGCTCCAAAAGGGATCTCTGTGTAAAAAAAAGCAATTATATCTCACTTACGTCTTGAGCCAAAATGAGTTAGTCGAAACAATTACACATACATAACTATAAACTCGAGTTAGCGAAGTGGCCAAATATTACTTTCTGATCCATACAAGCAACAACACTAGAACATATATATATTCCCATATCATCATTAGCTAGTACTACAACAAAACACCACCACCATACACCAGTTGAGCATGCAAATGGTACAACACCCACTATACAGGGAAACATAAGTCGGTTCAAATAATGGTGTTTCCTTCCCGCCGAGTTACCACTCATGACGGAAACAGGACCAAGCAACGGTAACATTCATACTACAGAAGCCAAGGCAGAGCTCACTGAGGCTAACACCAGCCCTCTGCGCCTTAAAAGTTGCCCTGCCACTCTCAACAACTTGTTTCTCATCAACTCGACCTGCAGTGACATAAACGTTAAGAGCCTCTACATGTCCAATAGAAACCACACGACGTGAGAGCTTGATCGCGCCATTGGCATCTATGGGCAACCCGTCATCTCCGGAATCAAGTAACTTGACTTTCAGGTCATCACGAGAACTGCTGCTGGCAGTGATCACACCTCCGAAACCGGTTGGCCAAGACCCATAAGTTATAGTTTTACAAAGATTGTAGCCTCTACGGAGCGGGTAACATGGTCAAAGGCGAGTTCCAACGTGCTGAGCCTGCTAGAGTAAAGACCGCCGAGGAAACGTCCGGTTCTGTGCAGCAAAACGAGATCGCTCAGGTCTTTATCCTCGGCTTCAGTAGCGCCCTTGACTTTCAGGGAAACCTCAACGTATGAAGGGTCCACTGACACGGCAATGGCTCGACTAGGGCCAGTCAATGCAAGATATGGATCCTGCATGAGCGGAACAACTGCGTAAGTCAGTAATTATGCTCTGTTTCGTCAATAGTAACACTGCAAACAATTGACAGAGAAGGCAACCTGGAAAGGAAAACAAAGGAGTAAGAACATACAAACCTCTTCGGTGATGGTTTGACAGTTATTTCTCGAACGGTGAAAAATAATGTTGCGCATGTGATCCAAGTTGTCACGCGCAGCAACGAGACCAAACACTTGCAGTGGCCAGCGTAAGCCCTCTTTGATTGCCGAAATCTTGACCGACATGATCTGCAGTGTCTCCATGGCCTTGGGGCTGTCATCAGGAGCAGGGTATGTGTAACGCATCGCAGGGATAGATGCTGCTTTGATCCATTAATACCAAGTTAATGAAAGAATGAAATAAGATTCTTTTTGAAAAATACAAACTTTTTGAAAAGCTATAGAGAAATTGTGGAATGGAGGCAGGGAAGAGCAAGCTCTCACTGGTTTGAAGGAAGGTACGGGAGCGACGGACGCCGCGGAAGGCGTAGAATGTGTCCCAGTAACGACGGAACTTGGAGGCGAACAGCTCCTCCTCGCACTGCGCCCACTCCGTCTCCTCCTCCTCCTCTGGCCGACTTGTCTCGCCCGCGGCTTCTCTGGCTTTAGCGGCAGCTCCTTCAGCCCTGATTCTGGCCGTCTCGGCGGCTTCCAGGGCGGCCATGGCAGCTTCTTCAGCCTCCGCGTCAGCTGCCCTCGTGGCCTGAGAGGCGTTCGCCCTGGCCGTCTTGGCTGCTTCCGCGGCCTTGGCCTTGGCGGCCTTCGCCCTCGCCCTGGATCTCTTAGTCGTAGGCATCGTCGCACTAGCTGCTTTTGAATGGAACACCCCTAAAAGAAAAGCTACTTCTTGAAACGCAGCGAGCGATTCGCAGGCCGGATCGTCGTCGGGCGAAAACAATATAATCTGACGCCGTGCATGCATGTATTTATATAGCAGTAGAAAATTCGGGACCGCTCGTGGGCTTCGTTTTAAATCCGACTCGGAAGCCGAGCGCGTAAAGAAGTCGGGGTCCGACGGGCGAGGCAAAGCGCAAAAAAACTCGAACTGCCAAAAGAAAAAGGAAAAGGAAACAAACTCCAGAACAGGAGAGCGACTAATTAATGAGCGCTCCTTTGGAAGCCTCGCAACGATCAGCGCCACTTGACGCGCTCTCAGCCATTCGCCACGAGTCGCGCTCTGGGCGCTCCCTCCGGATTTTAACTTTTTATTTTTCCGTACGCGTTTTCGGCTTTTTAAACGGTTTTTTTTTACGTTTTGGTTTTCCATCGGTCTTCCCTAGCTTTTCGACCAAAAATAAATTTTTGAAAAAAAAAATTGCGCAAAAAATGCAATTTTTTTCGCGCGAGTCATGGTTTTGTTTTCTCGAGAGGCACGGTTGTGCTTTCACGGGCCATGCCTCTTGGAAACGAAAAAAACGCGTTTTCTGTTTTTTTTCCTTTTGTGAGAGGTACGGTTGTGCTTTCGCAAGAGTCACGGCCGTGCCTATTGAAAATGGAAAAAAATGCACGGGTTCTGTTTTCTATTCTTTCACGAGAGTCACGGCCGTGCCTCCTCAGAAACGAAAAAAAAAACGTGTTTTCTATTTATTTTTCTTCCGCGAGAGGCACGATTTTGCTTCCGCGAGAGGCACGGTTGTGATTTCGTCAGAGGCACGGGCGTGCCTCTTTCGAAAAGGGAAAAAACCCGTGCTCCCGGTTCGGTTTTTCGTCCGGTTTTTTATTCGGTCTTTTTCGTGAAAAAAAAGTTCGTCAAAACCTATCAACATGGGATCTAATTTTGATGATCTCGACGCGAGGAATCCAACGGCGAAAGCGGTTCAAGATTTGGACGCACAATTTAAGAGATAAAATATTTTGAATAAATGGATCTACGTAAAAAGGGAAAACTCCCAGGTTGCGACAAGTGGCGCACATGCAACGCGCCACTTGTCGCAACCTGGGGAAGTTGGAGTGATCTCTGCAAAGAGTACTCCTTAACTAGTGATCTCGCCAGAATAGGGCCATACATCCCGAACGATCCCCTGTGTACCAGAACAGGGCCTACTGAAGCTTTAAAAAAAACCTAATAAAACAATACTTCTTGAAACACAGTTAACGACTCACATCCCGTGCGGCAACGATGACTCCAGAAGGGTGGTTTGAGCGTATGGTGCTCTTCGAAGGTTGCGCTGAGTTATGTCGGTGCAAGGCGTGCAACTTTCTCCTACAAAGCGCATTAGCAAAATCGGAGCTGCCGGTCCTCTACGTATTCGGTCGATTGTTTGGCCTGTGGCTGGTGAGGTCATTGTGTGTCGTTCGTTCGAAGGGGTCTTGACGGGTCGGCGGCGGCGAAGTCGGAGTCGCCTGCTCGGGGAGAGGTGATGATGATGACAATGCATGCAGCCTCGACGATGTTCTCTTCTCGGCGGTGTGTGTGGTCTTGTTGGTGTCCGGTCGGCCAGGTGCCCTTTTGAGGGCATGTTGTAACGGTTTTCGCCCGGGTTTTTATAATCATATGGGCAATTCTATTCTACCTTTTTTAATAAATCGGGTCCTAACGGATCGCGTTTCAAAAAAAAAAAATACCAGTGACATGAACTCGGGATCATCGGGTTGCACTGATTCAAACAAAAACAAAAGACGACGGAAACCTTATATGTACGGTTTGCCCCTAGCCAAAAAGTTTGTGCAACTGATAGAAAATATGCTCAAGTCCTTTGCAGACTATACATAAACCACGTTTACAATATTTAAATCATAGACATGTAATCGACAGGAACTTGCAGGAGAACAACACAATGATTTAAGTGATACTAGGTTTACTGATATCTCATTTGAGCTATGAGATGGAAAGTGCTTCAAAAGAAGTGGCAGATATGTGTGACATTGAGAATTAAGGGGAAGACATATTCTCCTCGCAAAAAAAAGGGGGAAAACATATTCAACAACAAATCTTATAGATCCTGGCATTCAATCTGTTCAATATATTTTCATATCAGTACCGGTGCATCAGAATTTGCCTGTCTTCGTTAGGTAGGAGACCTACATTCCAGAATTCAAGTAAAGCAATAAAGGACAATTTATAGGTATATGTACTACTTCATAACCAAAGGTAGAAAGCAGATTGCAAGCAATGGCTGTTGGACCGGGGATATGAATTTCATAATATGGCTGTGTGCATCAAGAGATGCATAGGCCGGGGGTATTTCTCCTTTTCGGAAAAAAAAAGCAATGGCTATTGGACCGCAGGTATGGATTTTAAAATTTTTAGTTAACTCGTTCAAATAAAAATAAAAAACATGACAGTTGGAATGAAGGAGCAAAATGGAGGCACAAAAATGAACCTAGCAAGGGAGAGACGATTCAGACCTGAAGATGGAAAACAAACAAGGGAGCTTGCCTAGAGCTTTGGCCTTGGATATGGCCCTGACGATTCGAGTCATGGAGATTAGAGAGTGGTGTTACCACGCCAAAAGGCCCAAAACCCAAGGCAGAGGTGGCGAGGTCCCACCCAATGACACTCCATTCCTGGTAGGACTAGGGTTCCTACCGGCTCTGCCCCTTAGGTTGTAGGGACAGAACAGCGAGGGTTGGGGCCGAGGACGGCGGCTCCGGCGTGTTGGCGCCTTCGCGAGGGAGGAGAAGGGTGGCAGCGGCTAGGGAAAGGGGCGGCTAGGGTTTCCGGCTCCTCTGGAGCCGGGCAATATGATAGAACTATCTTTATTGCTTAATCTCAAAGGGTATCTTACAATCTAATATTTATAACTTGAAAACGACTAGCCTAAAATAACTTGTGGACCAAGCCCCTAATTTACTGCCCAGCGGGCCTCCTCCGGTTATATTGTAAACCGGTCATAACATCTCTCCCCGCCTGCACAAACAGCTCGTCCTCGAGCTGAAAGTCTGGATAGTGGTGGCGGAAATCATCACGTGGCTCCCAAGTAGCCTCCTCCACCGGAAGACCCGCCCACTGGATCAAGACGAACCACACCCCGCGACGAAGTTGCGCCTTCAAAACCTTCTCTGGCTCCGGAAGAAGACGTCCGTTGGCGGTCGGAGGAAGCGCGGGTGGAGCCGCCGGTGGCTCTCCACAAAAAGGCTTGAGCAGCCCCACATGAAACACATCGTGGATGCGAGTGCTGGCCGGAAGCTGAAGGCGATAGGCCACCTGCCCGATGCGCTCCAAGATGGCGAAGGGTCCCGCGTAGCGAGGACCGAGCTTGCGCTTCGCGCGCAGGTTGAGTGACTGCGTAGAGCGGTGGAGAAGACGCAGCCACACCCAATCGCCCACCGCGAACTCCACCTCGCGATGGTGGTCGTTGTATTAATGCTTCGCCAACTGCTGAGCCTGAAGGAGACGCTGACGGACCTCAACAAGCATCTCGTCACGGGTGCGAATAAGGTCGCCTGCGGCCTCCATCCGAGCCGTAGCCGGGTCCACGGCAAGATAGGCGGAGGTGGTCGCCCGTAAACCACCTCAAATGGTGTCGCACGCATGGCGGAGTGGTAGGATGTGTTGTAGCAGTACTCCGCCCATGCGAGCCAATCCACCCAAGCGCGAGGCCGATCACCTCTAACAGTGTAAATACATGGCAATCACCTTGTTAACCACCTCAGATTGGCCGTCCGTCTGGGGGTGGAAGGCCGTGCTAAAGCGGAGCTTTACTCCCGCCATCCTGAAGAGGTCGCGCCAGACATGGCCCGTGAACACCGTGTCGCGATCACTGACGATCGAAGAAGGGAACCCGTGCAGACGGACAATACCGTCGAAGAAGGCACGGGTCACGGACGCGGCAGTGTAGAGATGCCCCAGCGCGATGAAGTGAGCATACTTAGAAAAGCGGTCGACCACCGTGAGAATGACCGACTTGCCTCCCACCTTGGCAAGCCCCTCGATGAAGTCCATGGAGATATCGGCCCAGACCTGAGACGGCACATCCAGGGGCTGAAGAAGACCAGCTGGTCGTAGCGTCTCCGTCTTGTTGCGCTGGCATGTCGCACAAGAGCGCACCCAATCGCGAACCAGGGCACGATCACCAAGAATGTAGAAGTCGGCGAGGAGATGATGGAGGGTTTTCTGCACACCCTCATGGCCAGCTGAGTGGGCTAGCAGCAAGAACTGGTGACGGAGATCATCATGTGCTGGCATGAAGACATGACGCCCATGGACGAGCAGACCGTCGGAGAGGCGCCAGGGCTCTTCCAGGTCGCCGGCCGCGAGCTGCTGCTGTAGGAGAACCGCGTTGGCTGCGGTCGCCGTGGCCCGGCGAATGTCGTCGAAGAGGCCGAAAGTCGGCCCGGAGCGGATGCAGAGCGCCGTCCCCTCGGAGTTGCCGGTGACGGAGTCGAGGTCGGCATCGCGGCGGGATAAAGCATCAGCCACGGTGTTAAGACGACCAAGGCAGTACTCGACGGAGAAATCGAAGCCGAAGTGCATGCTAATCCACTGGTGCTGTGGCACAGTCGAGAGCCTCTGATCCAGCAAGAACTTTAGGCTGTAGTGGTCTGTGTGAATCTGGAAAGATCGGCCCCACAGATAGGGCCGCCAATGGCGCACTACCTGCACCAAGCCAATGAGCTCCCGCTCGTACGCCGCGAGCTTGAGATGGCGTGGGGCGAAAGGCCGGCTGAAGAAGGCGAGAGGATCATCGCCCTGATGGAGCACGACGTCGAACCCCACACCCGAGGCGTCACAGTCCACCACGAACGGGCGGTCGTAGTCCGGCATCTGAAGAACGGGCCCTGTCGTGAGGGCCCCCTTGAGGGCCTCGAAAGCTATCGTCGCCTCCTCGTCCTAGGCGAAGGCGTCGCGGCGCAACAACCGCGTGAGTGGCGAAACGATGACGCCGAACTCCTAGATGAACTTCCGGTAGTATCCCGCAAGGCCGTGAAACCCACGAAGGACCCGCGGAGACTGGGGCGTCGGCCAGGCAGCGACGGCGGCCACCTTGTCTGCGTCCATAGCGACCCCGGCGGCCGAGATGACGTGGCCGAGGTAGGCCACCTAAGGCGTCCCGAATGAGCACTTCGAGCACTTAAGATGAAGATGGTGCACCCGAAGCTCGTTGAAGACGATGGCGACGTGTTGTAGGTGCTCTGCCCAAGACGCACTGTAGATCAGAATATCATCAAAGAAAACGAGCACAAAACGACGTAAGTAGGGCCGGAGGACGTCGTTCATCAGAGCTTGGAAGGTCATCGGTGCGTTGGTGAGGCCAAAGGGCATCACCAAGAACTCGAAGTGGCCGTGGTGAGTCCGAAACGCCGTCTTGGCGATGTCATCCGGGTGCATGCGCACCTGGTGGTACCCGGACCAGAGGTCGAGCTTGGTGAAGAAGCACGCCCCGTGTAGCTCATTGAGGAGCTCGTCGACCACCGAAATAGGGAACTTGTCCTTAAGTGTGACAGCATTAAGGGCACGGTAGTTGATGCAGAAATGCCAGGTGCTGTCTGACTTGCGGACGAGAAGCACCGGCGCTGTAAACGGCGAGGTGGAGAGCCAGATGATGCCTGCCGCGAGCATGAGCGCACACTGCCGCTCCAACTCATCCTTCTGCAACTGCGGATAGCGGTAAGGGCGGACCGCCACAGGGCGGAGCCTGGCAGAAGATGTATATGGTGATCATACGTGCGGGCGGGCGGCAGCCCCTGTGGCTCGGTGAAGATGTCATCGTGCTGCTGTAGGAGGCTCTCCAGGAGTGGGTGCTCGGCCGTGGCGATGGTCGTGGCCAGCTGGAGTGGTGGTGTGGGTGCGGCACCCCCAATGCCGTCCCACCGAATGCGGCGGCCCAACCGCCAGAAGGTCATCGTCAGCGCGTCGAAATCCCAGAGAATAGGACCAAGAGTGCGCAAGAAGTCGATGCCAAGGATGAAGTCGAGGCAGCCCAAGTCGATGCCGGCGCAGGTGATGGTGAAGCGCTCGTCGCCGATAGTGATGGGCACGTCGCGGGCGAGCCCGTGGCAGTGGAGACGGTCGCCATTAGCGACTGTGACGCGCAACTGCTCCCCGCCGGTTGGCTGTAGTGCAAGGCGCCGCATGGTGGTCTCCGACAGGAAATTATGCATGGACCATGTGTCCACGAGGGCCACCAGGTGCTCGCCCTGGATCATGACCGGTAAGAGCATAGTCCGTTCATCACGGATGCTGGCCAGCGCGTGAAGGGATACCACGAGGGCGGTGGCCGGGGCGGGCGCGGGTGCCGCTGCGGGCTCCGCAAGGGCTGGGGCGCCGAGGCCATCCTCTGGGGTGGCATCCTCGGTCTCGTCTGTCGTCTCCAAGTAGAAGAGGCGCGGACAGACATGGCTCGGTGCATAGGGCGCATCACAGTTGAAGCACAAGCCCAGGTGCCGGCGTTCCATCTGTTCCGCCTGAGTAAGGCGCCTGAACGGCCGCGTCGGTGCCGGGGTGGGTGCCGGGACGGATGTGGACGACGCTGGTGCTGCCGGAGATGGTCGGGGAGGTTGTCGGCCCCCACGTGGCGCGGATGGTCGTGTCAAAGCCTAGGCGCGGTGCTCGAACGCCCGGGCATAGTACATGGTCGTCTGAAGGTCTTGGGGCCCCTTCATCTCGACGTCCACGCGGAGGTGGTCGGGAAGGCCGCCGATGAAGAGCTCCGCCCGTTGTAAGGCCGTCACACCGGGCGCGTGGCACGCCAGTGCCTGGAAGCGGTCGGCGAAATCCTGCACCGTGGAGGTGAAAGGCAGGCGGCCCAACTCGGCCAAGCGGCTCCCGCGTACCGGTGGCCCGAACCGAAGAAGGCACAGCTCTCGAAAACGATCCCACGGGGGCATTGCCGCCCTCATCCTGCTCGAGGGCGTAGTACCATGTCTGGGTGGCCCCGCGGAGATGGTAGGAAGCCAGCCAAGTGCGCTCCGATGCGGGCGTGCGCTGTCCGCGGAAAAACTGGTCACACTGGTTGAGCCAGTTAAGCGGATCGTCTGAGCCGTCGTACGTGGCGAAGTCAATCTTGGCGAACCGGGGCGGCTGCTGGTGTGGCGCGCCCTGGCCTTCGGCCTCGGCGGTGCGGAGGGCTGATGACGGTGCGCCATCCATGGTGGAAGGGTCGGCGTAGTTCCCGATGGCGCCCGACGCCTCGGGCTGCAACGGGAACCCGGACTGCGGACGGACCTCCGGGTAGGCCGACGGCGGCCCGTGAAGCCAGCCGGGAAGTGGCGATGGTGACGAAGGGAAGCGGACCTCCTGGATCGGAAGCCCGCTCGGCGAGGACCGGCCCAGGCTAGGGCTGGGAGGGGGCGGTGGTGGAACCTGCCCCATCGCCGCTGGGAGGGACGGCGCAGCGGGGGACGGCGCAGGTGGCGCGGCCCAGGTGGGCCACTGCGGTCCTGTGGTGGCGGCGAGTGGCGCGGTTGCCGTCGCGATCGGCGTCGGCCACTGCGGCCAAGGCGGCGTTGCGGCCGCTGGAGGGGGAAGCGCCTGGTAGCCTCCGGTGATGGCCCTCGGTACTGAGTACCACGGCAGTGCGTGCTGACCCACGGCCACGGCTGGATGGAGTGGTGGAGGCGGCCCGTGCGGACTCGCCAAGTAGAGGCGGATGCCCTGGACCGCGGCGACCAGGTCGTTGAGCACGCCGGCCATAGCCTCTGGTGTGAACTGCTGCGGCTGAGGGGGAGGTAACGGCGGCGGCGTGTGTTGGACGGGAGCTGGTGGCCGCCCGTGGCCCGGCGCGGTGCCGGTTGTCGGGAGGAGCGGCGCCGAGAGCGACGCCGTGGCGCCCGCCGAGAGCGAGGCCGTGATGCCCGGCGCGGAAGCGGCGGCGGTGGTGGAGTTGGCGGCAGCGGCGGTGGTGGAGTTGACGGGCAGCGGTGGTGGTGGCGGTGGTGGCGGAATTGGAGGCGGCGAAGACATAGTCGAAACCTGGGTACCTGATACCAAATTGGTAGGACTAGGGTTCCTACAGGCTCTGCCCCTTAGGTTGTAGGGACAGAACAACGAGGGTTGGGGCCGAGGACGGCGGCTCCGGCGTGTTGGCGCCGTCGCGAGGGAGGAGAAGGGCGGCGGCGGCTAGGGCAAGGGGCGGCTAGGGTTTCCGGCTCCTCTGGAGCCGGGCAATATGATAGAACTATCTTTATTGCTTAATCTCAAAGGATGTCTTACAATCTAATATTTATAATTTGAAAACGACTAGCCTAAGATAACTTATGGACCAAGCCCCTAATTTACTGTCCAGCGGGCCTCCTCAGGAGATATTATAAACCGGTCATAACAATTCCTCTTCTTTCACTTCCTCCCTAGATGATGCCACCATCGCTGCCTCAGCAAGCGTCGTGCCGCCTCATCTGTGGTATCATACGTCCTCCACCATGTTGCCTTGCCTTCCCTTGCGCCTCAACATTCTCCAGAGTCATGAATGTTTGCATCTTTAGGGCTCCTTTGATTCAAAGGAATTGCATAGGAATTTTAGAGGATTTGAACTCTTAGGAATTTTTCTTGTAATGCTCGTTTGATTCGTAGGATTGGCATCCTTAGGAATTATTCCATAGGATTCATTTGTACTACATTTTGAAGGAAAATTTTCATCCACTCAAACCTCTTTGTAGAATTCCTTTGTTTTTCCTGCGCTATCAAACATTCTTTCAAATTCTGTAGGATACTGTGGGACATGCCAATCTATTCCTGCATTTTTCCTATTCCTTCATTTCGACAGTCCTGCGAATCAGAGGCCCTTAATTGCCTGGTTGAAGCACATAAACAAAAAATCAGAGCCTTTAAACTGTCCAGCAGCACTAAGCAACAAACTCTAACTGCAGCCAGAATCTGGAAAAGGAAATCAGACATAAATAAAGGTAATAAACAAAAGCGAGCTTTCCCAAGAAGCAAGTCAACAAGAATATGTCCAGCTGAGCCATATGTCAATTGTTTCTGTATACTGTGTTGCCTCAAAAGCTATAGCATGGTAACGATGTGAACAGCGTACAACTACATGTTTGCTTCATTTAACCTGATGAGTAGTGTGACAAAATTAGAACTGCGCATAAGATTGACACCATAGGAAGAAACTAACATTGGTTGGTTAATTAGGCAAGAAGTGTCAGCAGAAACAATTAAAATTAATTACCACAGAATCTTTCACTGGATGTGCGTGCAATAAAAATAACTAAACATACTGCACATATACACAAAAGAAAAACAGATATAAGAGAATTGGGAGTAAACTCAGAAAGAGAAGTGTCATGCAAAATATATTTTCTCTGCATAAAACTTGCCCACGATCAAACAGATCAAAGGGAGTAGGAACTAAATTTGAATTCGCCCCACTCAAAACAGTACACCATTTCTTAGGAAACAAAGTGTAATTTAGTCAAGCCTATAGACAAGACAGAATTGGAGATGACATGGCAGAAAAAGTTGCATAGCGAAAACTGTGGAAGTGTTAGGACATGGATAAAATCAGACACCATTACACAACTATACTTTCATAGGCCAAAACAGAGATCACTGGGAAAGCAAATGAAAACTGCTAGGACAGTGACACCGAAAATCTAAACACACTATTGTAGGGAGAGCCTTATATCAACTTGAGTAGCACATCTACATACAACAAATATTAAGCACAGATTCAAGGACTGAACTCACACAAGTACTACAACTTCAAGAATGCATATATCTCCCTACAGAGAGAGGCGCACAAAGCAAACTGAGAATCAAGCCATACGTATCATGCAGAGCTGTTTAATAGTAAGTGAAAGACCAAAATAGGGCAGAATAAGGTTGAGCTTGAATATACATGCTTCTACGAGGCAGAACAGGTAAAGAACTATTTGTTGATTACTTCCCTTCAGAACTACTAGAATAGTGGAGTAGCATTACACATATCATTTGCCTAAAGGGATTCAATACTGCATTAGAAATTTCACGAGTTAACAGCATGAAGAGCTGGCCAGACATTTGCAAACCCAAGGACCAGGGTGGCCTTGGGATCTTGTCCTCCCGGCGCATGAACATTGCTCTCTTGACCCGTTGGCTCTGGCGTATTGCCAATGGGGAGGGAGGCCTCTGGCTCACCATTGTCCGGAATAAGTACCTTCGGGGCCAACCATTAGCTTTCTGTCAGCGCTCCAGTGGCTCCCAGTTCTGGCAGGCCGTGATCCAGCTTCTCCCCGTGCTGCGTATTGGCACGTCCATCTTGGTTGGCTCCGGATCCGCGACCCTGTTTTGGTTCGATCGATGGGTTGGCGACTCACCCCTGGCCGCACAATTCCTTGCCATTGCGGAGGATCCTAGGATCTCTGTCGAGACAGCCCTTATTGACTTAGGGCGTCTCGCTTTCCGGCGTCCCTTCGGCCCTCTGGAGATGGCCGCTTGGGACTCCCTTCTCCAAGACATCGCCCTTCTCTTGATGGATGTCGAGGACACTTCTGACTCCGTCTCTTGGCGCCTGGAGCCCTCTGGCCGCTTCTCCATGAAGTCCTTATACTCGGCCATCGCTCCGTCGACGGCCCCTGAGCCCTTTAGCCTGATATGGAACATTTGCTTGCCCCTAAAGATCAGGATCTTCATGTGGCAGTGGATGCGAGGACGCCTTCCCTCTGGGATCGAGGTCCTCAAGCGCAATGGACCTGGCGACAGGATGTGCCCCATGTGTGACACGGTGGAGGATGCTAACCACATCTTCTTCTCCTGCACCACAGCACAGTTCCTGTGGTCCTGCTTCCGCGAGACGGTCGGTGGACAATGGTGTAATACCAACTTCCCTGACCTGTTTGCGAAGATCCACGCCTCCCCTCCTCCCCACCGTCATATTAGACGGCTATGAGTTGGGGTCCTTGCTTGGACGCTTTGGACTATTCGCAACAAGCTGGTTATTTAGAAGACTCCTCTCCGCCGTGCGACTGATGCGATCTTCAAACTATGTGGTTACTTGCAGCTCTGGCGGCCGCTTAGCCGCCCCAGGACCGGGACGCCATCAACACCCTCCTCGCCGACCTTCGCTCGATGGCCTTCCGCTTGGCGCCCCCGCCGCCGCCCCCTCCTCCGGAGCCCGATTAGACTTGTTACTCGGGTTGTTGTGTGTGAGTGTGTTGTTTTGTGTTCAGGGCTTGTTGAGCTGTACCCTCAGCATTAACCCTCTGTTCTACTTTGTGCTTTGTGAGACTTGGTATGTGTGTGTGTGTTTGTGAACCTTGTTGGATGTTTGGCTTGGGCGGTTTGCTTTATATAAAGCGGGGCGAAAGCCTTTTTCGGTACAGCATGAAACAGAGAGAGGCATTTTTTATGGTTCTCTTGGGAGAAAGAACTAAGTACTCACAAAAGCATCGACAGTAACTTATTTTTATTCCCCTAAAAGAAAAGTAACTTATTTTTATATCAGTGAATATTTAAATCCATAGACCTCCTTGGCATTTTACCATAATGCGGGAGGAAAACCATTGTAAATGACAGCACAGCTACGAACGAATTTTGAAATAAACAGAGTACCAAAAGAATGCCAGGTCAGAATCATGGAATCATTTATCACCTTCGAAGATAAAACCAATCAAGACCACATTTTCCAGATGTACAGGATCTTGAATTTAACAGTAGGCAATAACGATGTCCAATTTTGCCTTGGGGAAGTTCGAATTTTGCAGTTGGCAAGACTATTCCATGGATGCAGGTATAGGCTAGCAGACTATGGTATCAAGACTGAATGTGCAGGAAGATAAGAACGAAACAACACATTACCTTGCGGAAGTCGCCAGTTACATGGGCAACGGCGTCCTCCTCGAGTCGTCGAGCGAGCACTTGAAGCGCTCATTGTAGGCCTGCCATTGTGATGCATGCATATGAATTGTGATGCATGTAAGCGGGGATCAAATTTTTATCCTACTACTCTTTATCCTACTACTTATTAGTCAAACATGGCTGACATTGTGATGCATGCATATGAATTTTACTGATGCTGGCAGCAGAGAGTCATGAAAATAGGAGTAGGCTGACATTGTGATGCATGCATATGAATTTTACTGATGCTGGCAGCAGAGAGTCATGAAAATAGGAGTAAGTTACAACTGTGTCACGAAACAATGAGAAAAAATAGTGTGCTCAAATTTTTATTTTCTTTTTGAGAATTAAATAGTGTGCTCAAGTGAACACCAGTAAGTAGAAAACTTGACGTGTTAGAAATGACAGGGGCATATATTTAGAACTTGTCTTCGAAATATGCAAAACTGCTAGCTGGAAGTATATAGCAATAAGTCAACACCACTACTGGAGACGACAGACGCCAAAAGGGCATGGATAAAAACTCGCAGTGAAATCGAAACTACTACTACTGCTAGGAGGAACCGAAATCTAGCCTTCAGTTGACACGCTGCCTCTTCTGGGGAACACCCTTGGACTGCTGGGGATTCAACTGCCGTTTTGCTTTCTCCCTCCGCCGCTGCCTCTCGTCTTCGCTGTCGGATTCGCTGCCCATCTCCATGTCGGCATCCCTCGCCTTGCGCTCCATCTCGTCCCATGACTCGGCAGCGTCGTCGTCGTCATCTGAGCCAGCCGAGACAGCCTCATCCTCGCCAGAATCCACCACCGATTCGCTGTCGCTGTCTTCATCATCCGAATCAGAGGCTGACTCCGCATCAGAAGGTTCGTACTTATCATCGTCTGTCTCGGAATCCTCCGAATCTGAGTCAGTAGCATCTGGATTCAAGAATTCCCACCTGTCATTTGTGTCACAACCTGGCTCGTCGAGCTTCTTGAGGACCATTCGCCAGTTGAGGTTCAGCTTTGATTCATAGTACTTCAAGTTGCTGTCATTAAGCCAATCTTTGATCTTGTCAAGAGATGCCATTGGAATGACCTCTATGCGGACAACATCTCGCTTTAAATCTTGAAATACAAACACCATGTCGAAGGATTTCTGCCCCAGGGCCACCCTTTCCAAGCATACTATCTCAACCTCCCTCAACGAAGTCACAAGAAACGGTGACTCAACAAGCTGTACCAGGCAACTAGGAGTAGGAACTATAAAACAAGTAGTTCTGCCATGGACTCCATTGAAGCCAAGCTTCTGTGATGGCCTTTCAAAATGTAAGCCGAGCTGCTGAAATCTTGGCTGCGACCAAACGGAAACAACCCTTTTCACAAACAGCTCAAACTGTCCATTTATTTTCTTCCTTCGTGCCCTATCACGCTGCTCTTCCTCAATCTCATCAGGATCCCGTGCTGAATGGCGCTTAAGACCAACCGCGTCCACAACATCCATCACTTCAGTGTAGAACTGCACATCTCTAGTCTTCTTGTTGCCCACCATGATTTCATTGTACAGATGGAAGTGGAGCAGCGTTATCATGTCTCTCTCAGCTGGCTGGAAGAAGGCATGTTTTATGTTGCTGAACATAATATCCACCTTTTCAGTTTTCGATGCAGAATATTGAAAACCATTGACATGGGCCACCAAAGTTCCAGCGACCTTCCGCCCACGGCCACCAAATGATGGCCGTATCCACAAATCAGGAAACTGAATCCTATCCCTGCTCATTCCGTCACATAGTTGAAGCCTTTCCTGACTAACCAAGCTCGCTCTCCTAGCTCTTTCGGTGACTCCTTTTTGAACAGTCTTCACCGATTTAATAACCTCTTCAGCATGACTTCTGTTTTTTGAGAGGAAGGTGACTGCTTTCAAAAAAATAAGGTTCTGCAAGCGGGGATCTTGAAGACCAGAAGCAGTGCCAGGGACATTAAATGTAATGCTGACATAAACTCCACTGCTGCTTTCCCCACGAATTTCTGCTTTTTTTATGGTACAAACATGAAAGGGAACAGTAACTCCATATATTGGTAACAGGATAGCCTCATTCTGTTTGTCCACCTGAATAATGTCCAGTCGATTGGAAACAGGCACATCATTTGCATTCTTATATGCAACCAGTTCATCCATAGCTCTGGAACGACCAAGCCCCTCCAACAACTTATGATCAGCAACGTCACTTCTCACTGCTGCCTCACTTGTTTTCTTCTTTAAGATTTCTGACTGAAGCTGTTTCCTAAGTTCCTCCTTAGGTGTCCTGCTATGGGATCGCAGATTTTCTCTCAATGGATTTAGCACTGGTTTAACCGGGACCATAACGTTTGCTTCCGGAGCTTGTTTCACAGCAGGTAATCCTGCATTTTCCTCATCAAATAAGTAGAAGGCATCGCTGTCAGCCTTGGAGATAAAAGATGTCAAGACTTTTGGATTTTCCTTGCAGACCAGAACAGTGTCAGCTAGCCATAGGGAGAATTCCTTGGTCTTCTCATTGTTGGTCTTGTCTATAAGGTTTTGAAACCCAAGTGAAACATTGAAAATCATCCCTTCCTTTAGCGTCCGGCCATTTTTCTCACTCAAGGACAGCCAAGATTCACGGAACTCGATACCAATTCCTGTTCCAGCTGACTTGGTAAGGAAAGGAAGAAGTTCAGGAGCTTTGTCCCTGATCACAGTAACTGCAGCCTGATAACTGGAACAACACTTGCTACCTGGTGTCAAAGCAGCAGTAGCAGCATCATGCGCCTGACGGAGGACTTTATATGCATTGCATTTTTCTGCATTACAATCAATCAGGAAGGTTCTTGCGACATTTGAGCAGTAGCCACTGTACTTGGCTCCCAGAGCACAGATGATGACGCTTCCAGAATCATAGTGCAGATCATCATCGTTGCTAGAAGCAGATGGCCTAAGGTCATACTTGCCTCCACTTTGAAAAACAGGTGGGTAGCATATGTCAACATTATCTGCCTTCAGTTTAACATCTACATTTATTGGGGAAAGTAGTATCTTCTCTGTCAGAACCATCAGCTTTGAATGTGCTATCTTCTTTTCATCCTCTATGATCTTCTCCACCTTAGAAACTACATACTTCCGCATAACCGAAGCAGCCAAAAATGCAGCCTTCTTCACATACATAATCTCGGTGGCATCTTTCACAGCAAGAAGTTCAGAGATGCCACTTGACACATCAAAAAGCTTTAACCTCGATCTGTGCAGCTTTTCAGACCATGCTTCAAGAAACTTGCCTTCAGGCTTCTCTCTTGCTAAGTGACCAATAACAACATTGTTTGATTCAGAATGCGCACATACAGCACGTATGATCTCATCCATTAAGGCAGATCCATCATCACCCTTTTTCAGTATATGCAACACGATATCAACACCGACTTCTTTAGAAACAAGCATCTTCAAAGGTTTAAGCACATCACTGTCCTTTTGGCTGCACACGAAATGAATCTGCCTACTGAGAAAGACCATTATAGTTTCTAGGAACTGATGACCAAAAAACCACGTGCTCAAGGCTAATGATTTCTGATATCGAATGTCTTCAGAGGGTGGAGGAGTAGCAACAGCAATTGCACACGAAGATCCCCATATCTCAGTCTCATCCTCCTTCCAGTGCCGATAAAACTTCCTCATACATTTGATGAAGTTTTCTGGACTGACTGCAGGAGAAGACCCAGTAACAGAAGCCGGTGTTCTATCCAATGCTTCAATAATAGCCATTTAATAACCAAAATACCTTCAAAAACAAGATGTGAGTACAGTATGAACCAAAAAATCATTAAGAACTAGCAGGTTAGTAAGCTACGAGAACAGTACACAATATATGGAAATTTGCAAGCATACAATGTCAATCAGCATTCTTAGTCATCTACTTGTATTTTGTTCTAGCAGTTTAAATTTCCGACAACTAAATCAAATTGGTACAAAGCTGGGCTATGCTACAGTAAGACCATCTTACTATGACTATGCCATAGAAAAGGAAGCAACAAGTAGATTTTCAATCAGCATTCTTAGTCATCAACTTGTATTTTGTTCTAGCAGTTTAAATTTCCGACAACGTTATCAGCCAATAGGTACAAAGCTGGGCTATGCTGCATTTTTAAATTGCTATAAGTATTTACATAACTCAATGGAAGATCCTAAGCATTCAGTACGAAATCAAATTCATAATAAGCACTGAACATTAACTAGAGCTAGCTACAGAAACATATCATGATAGATTTAGATAGAATAAATTTTTGTTGTTTCTAAGTATCTTAATCACAGGTTTTCACAAACGTTTTAGATTTCTTGACATACCACAGGTACTAATTTGTTGTGATTATTTTACAGATCTCAACTCAAATTGACTATCCGGATTAATTTTGACAATGAATAGATTAATCAACTGCTAGAGATAAGCTTTCACAGTTTTCCTAAATTAAGATTGAAGATTATAATTGACAGATTAGTTTAGTCTAGGTATTCTCAGATTTGTTTAGTCTCAAGCCAATTCCAATTTCTTGTCAAACAATATCAGATTAGATGCAGCTTACAGTGTCTTTTCTTTAAATCTAAAAAAAATGGTTTGCAACGAAAAAGTGAACCACCTAATTCATAAATTATGGCAGCAAGCGTGTGGAATCAGAAAGAAAATTTAGATGGAATCAATTTCCGTTTTTTAGATTTTTTGACATACCACAGGTACCAAATTTGTTGTGATTGTTCTATAGACCGCAACTCTAATTGGTTATTCGGATTAATTTCGGCAAAGAAGAGATTAACGAACTGCTATAGATAAGCTTTCACAGTTTTCCTAAATTAAGATTGAAGATTATAATCGACAGATCAGTTTAGTCTAGGTATTCTCAGATTCGTTTAGTCTCAAGGCAACTCCAATTTCTTGTTAAACAATATCAGATTAGATGCAGATTCCAGTGTTCTTTCTTCAAATCTAAACAATTTGGTTTGCAACGAAAAAGTGAACCACCTAAATTATAGCAGCAAGTATGTGGAATCAGAAAGAGAATTTAGATGGAATCAATTTTTGTTTTTTGAGATTTCTTGGCATACCACAGGTACCAAATTTGTTGTGATTGTTATACAGATCGCAGCTCTAATTGGTTATTCGGATTAATTTTGGCAAAGAACAGATCAATCAAGTGCTGGAAGATATGATTCTTTCAGCGTTTCCTAAATTTAGATTGAAGATTACTTCGGCGGATAACAGATTAGTTTAGTTTAGCTATTTTTAAGATTAGTTTAGTCTCGAGGCAACTCGAGATCTCTTGTTATGCTATTTTTACACCAGAATTTGCAAGCATTGAGGCACCAATTCGATAAGAACAATCCCAAATTCATGAACAGTAATGAAGAATCGACATGATCAGGCACAGGAAACGCAGAAGAAATTTACCTAAGACAATCCGTCGAGTTTGTTCGCAGAATCAAGGACCTCCGGCAGCCAATGCCAGCGGGGAAAGCCGCCAACGAAAGCCTCCGATCTCGGCGTTTCTGGGAACCGCACCGCCTCTTGGCAGAACCGCAGCAACTGCCTCGATCGCGATAGGGGAAGCGCCTGGGCGCGGGCGGGCGCGCGTCCAGGGGCTTATATAGGCCCCAGCCCGCACCGACAAGGATACGGGCGCGCCCGAGGCGGCGCGTGGTGGGCCCGGCCGGGCCGTCAAGGCGGGCGACGGAGCGGACCCCGGCCGAGGCGCGTGAGCCGGCGGCGTGGGCGCGCGGAGGCGGGGTCTGGGTTGTCGGGCCGCGTGCCGGCGGTCGGCGTCGGCATGTCGGCATGGCGGCGGGTAGGGCGGGTTGCCGGAGTGGAGGCGACGGGGCGAGGGAGGAGAGCCGTGCGAGAGGAGGGAAGGGTAGTCCTGAATCAGCGGAGTTTCGTTTTGGTTCAGTTCCCTCGTTCTAGTCGGCATCGGGTTATACGGGCCAGGCACGCGTGCCAGGCCGGGCATGCGTGCTGTCCTCCCTGGCCCAGGCACGACGCTACTATTAAACGGGCCGGCGCACGTTTAGCTGTCAGCCTACCTATTATTCAGCCTATTGACCTATAAAAATGAAAACTAAATGGGTCGTGCCGTGCTGGCACACGTGCCCAGGCACGGCCCTAGGCGGGCCACGTGTCGGGCGCGGCCCGATTAACCATGTGTCGGGCCGGGCACTCATGCTAACGGGCCGGCCTGCCAAGCATGGCCTAGTTGGCTAGGTTTGTTCTTGTCTTTTTTTCTCGGATACGACCCCAAATGAAACTTTCTTTACAAGACTTGAAAGAAAGAAAATAACAAGTTCTTCCTTGACTTTTGCAGAGAGGACCCTATGTTGAAATATAAGATTACTACTCCCTCCTTCCCAAAATATAAGGCACAATTGACTTTTTACGGTCTTTGATGCACGACTTTGACCACTAATATATATCAATGTATATGGATTGAACATGTATAAATGGCATCATCGTATTTGTCTTGCAGAACAATTTTATTTCATATGTATGTATACTAATTTTATAGACATAGAATACATGAAAATCATAGTCAAAGTTCCGTAACGAAGACCAGAAAAGTCAAACCGCGCCTTACATTTTGGGAAGGAGGGAGTACTAGTTATAGGTCTAAAAAAGCAACCTCCGGTCACATACAGGCTCACCTGGCTAGGGATGAAACCACTTGGGATAGCTAGCCAGCCACCTCCAACTCCATAAGAAACTAGGGGAAGTAATATTGGACACCGGGTACATATTGCATTGCCTCCCATTAGGGCTCTGGACCGGATTGAATAAAGGGAGTCAGGTCGATCTCCAGTGGACGATGATCCAATAGGTTGCCCTGGGGCCAAAAACTACAAAGGCGATGCTTTGAGGTTTGAGGAACGGTCGTCAACCGTTCCAGGTTGAAGGCCACCGTAGGTGGCATAGCTTCTTCGCGGTCACCAGTGTAGGTGAGCTCCTTTCCAATCATCGGGATCTCGAGCTCCACTAATACGTCTCCAACATATCTATAATTTTTTTATTGTTCCATGATATTATATTATCTGTTTTGGATGTTTTATATGCATTAATATGTTATTTTATATTATTTTTGAAACTAACCTATTAACCTAGAGCCCAGTGATAGTTTCTGTTTTTTCCTTGTTCCTGAGCTTCGCAGAGAAGGAATACCAAACGGAGTCCAAACGGAATAAAACCTTCGCGATGATTTTTCTTGGACCAGAAGACACCTAGGAGACTTGGAGATCAAGTCGGAAGAGCCACGAGGCGGACACAAGGGGGAGGGCGCGCCTAGGGGGGGGGTAGGGCGCGCCCCCTGCCTTGTGGGCCCCTCGTGACTCCGCTGACCTAATTCTTCGTCCTATATATTCACATATATCCCCAAACCACGAGAGGCATCCACGAAAACACTTTTTCACCACCACAACCTTCTCTTCCCATGAGATCCCATCTAGGGGCCTTTTCCGACATCCTGTCGGAGGGGGATTCGATCACGGAGAGCTTCTACATCAACTCTATTGCCCTTCTGATGAAGCGTGAGTAGTTTACCTAAGACCTATGGGTCCATAGCTAGTAGCTAGATGATTTCTTCTCTCTCTTTGATTCTCAATACCATGTTCTCCTCGATGTTCTTGGAGATCTATCCGATGTAATCTTCTTTTGCGATGTGTTTGTCGAGATCCGATGAATTGTGGATTTATGATCAACTTATCTATGAATATTATTTGAATCTTCTCTAAATTCTTATATGCATGATTTGATATCTTTGTAATTCTCTTTGAACTATCGGTTTAGTTTGGCCAACTAGATTGGTTTTTCTTGCAATGGGAGAAGTGCTTAGCTTTGGGTTCAATCTTGAGGTCTCCTTTCCCAGTGACAGTAGGGGCAGCAAGGCACGTATTGTATTGTTGCCATCGAGGATAAAAAGATGGGGTTTACATCATATTGCTTGAGTTTATTCCTTTACATCATGTCATCTTACTTAATGCGTTACTCTGTTCTTCATGAACTCAATAATCTAGATGCAGGCAGGAGTCGGTCGATGTGTGGAGTAATAGTAGTAGACGCAGGCAGGAGTCGATCTACTTGACACCGACATGATGCCTATATTTCATAATCATTGCCTTAGATATCGTCATAACTTTGCGCTTTTCTATCAATTGCTCGACAGTAATTTGTTCACCCACCGTATTATTTGCTATCTTGAGAGAAGCCACTAGTGAAACCTATGGCCCCCGGGTCTATTTTCCATCATATAAGTTTTCGGTCTACTATTTTCCATCATATTAGTTTCCGATCTACTATTTTGCAATCTTTTACTTTCCGATCTATAAACCAAAAAACTCAAAAATATTTTATCTTTTGTTTATCTATCTCTATTAGATCTCACTTTTGCAAGTGACCGTGAAGGGATTGACAACCCCTTTATCGCATTGGGTGCATGTTGTTTTATTGTTTGTGCAGGTATTGGTGATTTCTGCATTGTCTCCTACTAGATTGATACCTTGGTTCTCTAACTGAGGGAAATACTTATATCTACTTTGCTGCATCACCCTTTCCTCTTCAAGGAAAAAACCAACGCAAGCTCAAGAAGTAGCATCCACTTCTCCCTGTCTCTGCTTTCGCCACCACGGTGGTCAACAGAGTTAGAGGACCATACAAGCTTATGGGGGCATGTATCAGTTATGCCTTCGATGTATTCCTGAAGGAAATATGCCCTAGAGGCAATAATAAAGGTGTTATTTTATATTTCCTTATTCATGATAAAGGTTTATTATTCATGTTAGAATTGTATTGATCGGAAACCTAAATACATGTGTGAATACATAAACAAATACGGGGTCCCTAGTGAGCCTCTACTAGACTAGCTCGTTGATCAAAGATGGTTAAGGTTTCCTAACCATGGACATGTGTTGTCATTTGATAACGGGATTACATCATTAGGAGAATGGTGTGATGAACAAGACCCATCCGTTATCTTAACATAATGATCGTTCAGTTTTATTATTATTGCTTTCTTCATGTCAAATACATATTCCTTCGACTATGAGATTATGCAACTCCCGGATACCGGAGGAATGCCTTGTGTGCTATCAAACGTCACAACGTAACTGGGTGATCATAAATATGCTCTACAGGTATCTCCTAAGGTGTCTATTGAGTTGGCATAGATCAAGATTAGGATTTGTCACTCCAAGTATCAGAGAGGTATCTCTGGGCCCTCTCGGTAATACACATCATAAGCTTGCAAGCAAACGACTAAGAAGTTAGTCACGAGATGATGTATTACTGAACGAGTAATGAGACTTGCCGGTAACGAGATTGAACTAGGTATGAAGATACGGACGATCGAATCTCGGGCGAGCAACATACCGATGGACAAAGGGAATTACGTATGTTGTCATAACGGTTCGACCGACAAAGATCTTCGTAGAATATGTAGGATGCAATATGAGCATCCAGGTTCCGCTATTGGTTATTGACAGGAGCGGTGTCTCGGTCATGTCTACATAGTTCTCGAACTCGTAGGGTCCGCACGCTAAACCTTCGATGGCAATATAATATTATATGAGTTATGTGATTTGGTGACCAAATGTTGTTCGGAGTCCCAGATGGGATCATGGACATGACGAGCAGTCTCGAAATGGTCGAGGGGTAAATATTGATATATAGGACGATGGTATTCGGACATCATAAGTGTTCCGAAGGGTACCAGGTACATATCGGGTCACCACAAGGGGTTCCGGGCATCCCCGACAAAAGACATGGGCCTTATGGGCCAAGAGGGGAAAGGCACCAGCCACAAGGGGCTGTTGCACCCCCCCCCCCATATGGGTCGGCCAAGGTGGAGAAGGAAAGGGGAAGGAGGAAAGGAAAGAAAGGGAATAGGATTCCCCCTCCCTTCCTCCCCCCTCTTTCCTTCTCCCTCTGATATATATGGCAGGGGGAGCGCGGCTTGGGAGGAGCCCAAGTAGGATTCGGTCCTACTTGGGGCGTGATGACCCACAAGTATATGGGATCTATCGTAGTCCTTTTGATAAGTAAGAGTGTCGAACCCAACAAGGAGCAGAAGGAAATGACAAGCGTTTTCAATAAGGTATTCTCTGCAAGCACTGAAATTATAGGTAACAGATAGTTTTGTGATAAGATTATTCGTAACGAGTAACAAGTAACAAGAGTAAACAAGGTGCAGCAAGGTGGCCCAATCCTTTTTGTAGAAAAGGAAAATCCTGGACGAACTCTTATATAAAGCAATGCGCTCCCGAGGACACATGGGAATTATTGTCAAGCTAGTTTTCATCATGCTCATATGGTTCACGTTCGTTACTTTGATAATTTGATATGTGGGTGGACCGGTTCTTGGGTGTTGTCCTTACTCAGACAAGGCTCCCACTTATGATTAACCCCTCTCGCAAGCATCCACAACTACAAAAGAAGAATTAAGGTAAACCTAACCATAGTATAAAACATATGGATCCAAATCAGCCCCTTACGAAGCAACACATAAACTAGGGTTTAAGCTTCTGTCACTCTTGCAACCCATCATCTACTTATTACTTCCCAATGCCTTCCCCTAGGCCCAAATCGTGGTGAAGTGTCATGTAGTCGACATTCACATAACACCACTAGAGGAGAGACAACATACATCTCATCAAAATATCGAATGAATACAAAATTCACATGATTACTTATAACAGGACTTCTCCCATGTCCTCAGGAACAAACATAACTATTCACAAAGCATATTCATGTTCATAATCAGAGGGGTATTGAATAGCATTAAGGATCTGAACATATGATCTTCCACCGAATAAACCAACTAGCATCAACTACAAGGAGTAATCAACACTGTTAGCAACCCACAGGTACCAATCTGAGGTTTTGAGACAAAGATCGGATAGAAGAGATGAACTAGGGTTTGAGAGGAGATGGTGCTGGTGAATATGTTGATGGAGATTGACCCCCTCTCGATGGGAGGATTGATGGTGATGACGATGGCGATGATTTCCCCCCTCCCGGAGGGATGTTTCCCCGGCAGAACAGCTCCACCGGAGCCCTAGATTGGTCCTGCCCAGGTTCCGCCTCAAGATGGTGGCGCTTCATCCCGAAAGCTTCTCTATGATTTTTTTTCCAGGGTAAAAGACACCATATAGCAGAAGATGGGAGTCGGAGGCCTACCAGGGGGCCCACGAGGTAGGGGCGCGCCCTCCACCCTTGTGGCTGACTAGTGGTCCTCCTCCGGTGCTTTCTTCGCCCAATATTTTTAATATATTCCAAAACTGATCTCCATGAAGTTTCAAGACTTTTGGAGTTGTGCAGAATAGGTCTCTAATATTTGCTCCTTTTCTAGTCTAGAATTCCAACTACCGGCATTCTCCCTCTTCATGTAAACCTTATAAAATAAGAGAGAAAAGGCATAAGTATTGTGATATAATGTGTAATAACAACCCATAATGCAATAAATATTGATATAAAAGCATGATGCAAAATGGACGTATCAACTCCCCCAAGCTTAGACCTTGCTTGTCCTCAAATGGAAGCCAATATCGAAAAATATGTCCACATGTTTAGAGATAGAGGTGTTGATAAAATAAAATACGGACATGAGGGCATCGTGATCATCTTTTAGAATAGCAACATATATTGTCATATGATTTCTTATGCTAAGTAACAATCTATTCACAAGGTAAAGTATGAATCAGAAACTTCATTGAAAACTAACAAACTATGATCTCAGTCATTGAAGCAATTGCAATTTATCATAACATCGAAAAGAGTCAATATAAGAGCTTTTTAGCAAGTCCACATACTCAACTATCATTTAATCTTTCACAATTGCTAACACTCGCGCGATACTTATGGGTACAAAGTTTCAATCGGACACAGAGAAAGATAGGGGCTTATAGTTTCGCCTCCCAACCTTTTACCTCAAGGGTAATGTCAACAATAATACTTTATGAAAACCTACATCCGAGTGGATATATATATCAGGATCTCTCAAACACATAGTGTTTGCCAAATGATAAAGTGTAAAAAGGAAAGGTGAAGATCACCATAACTCTTGTATGAAGGTAGAATGTAAAAATAAAAGATAGGCCCTTTGCAGAGGGAAGCAGAGGTTTTCATGCGCTTTTATGGTTGGATGCACAAAATCTTAATGCAAAAGAACGTCACTTTATATTTCCACTTGTGATAGGGACCTTTATTATGCAGTCCGTCGCTTTTATTTCTTCCACATCACAAGATCGTATAAAGCTTAGTTTCTTCACACTAATAGATCATACATATTTAGAGAGCAATTTTTATTGCTTGCACCAATGACAACTTACTTGAAGGATCTTACTCAATCCATAGGTAGGTATGGTGGGCTCTCATGGCAAAACTGGGTTTAGGGATGTTTGGAAGCACAAGTAGTCTCTCTACTTGGTGCAAAGAATTTGGCTAGCATGAGGGGGAAAGGCAAGCTTAACATGTTGGATGATCCATGACAATATAACTTTTCGGATATAAGAAAATATAACTCATAACGTTGTCTTCCTTGTCCAACATCAACTTTTTAGCATGTCATATTTTAATGAGTGCTCACAATTACAAAAGATGTCCAAGATAGTATATTTATATGTGAAAACCTCTCTTTCTTTACTACTTCCTATTAATTGTAACGATGACCAAAACTATGTTTGTCAACTCTCGACAACTTTTATTCATCATACTATTTATATGTGAAGTCATTACTCTCCATAAGATCAATATATGATCTTTTATTTCTTTTTATTCTTTCTTTAATTCCCTCAAGATCATAGCAAGATAGCAAAGTCCTCAACTCAAAACTACTCTTTATTATATATAACTCACAGACTCGATTACATAGATAGAGATCAAAACAAAACTCAAAGCTAGATCATACTAAAACTTTATTCTACTATATAGATCAAGATATAACTAAAAGGATAAAACTATGAAAAATGATAAGGATAGAAGTGTTATGGTGATACGATACCAGGGCACCTCCCCCAAGCTTGGCAGTTGCCAAGGGGAGTGCCCATGCCCATGCATTTATGTCTCTTTCTTTGGAGGTGGTGATGATGGAGTTGTTGATGATGTAGGCTTGTCGTCCATCTTCCAAGGCATAGGCTCACCATCATAGAAGGATGAACGAGTCTCCGGGATCCTCAAATCTGCAGCCAAACTCATCCTCTTGAATCTATATTCATACTCACAGTTTTGGTTTTGCAGGTCATGGATCTAGGCCTGGAGGTGCTCGATTTTCTCGTGAAGCTTGAAGATGGCCTCCCCGATGTTCTTGGCATACAGCTTGTGATTATTGGTGAACTCTGCGATCATCATGTGGTTGGCGTTGAGTCCGCGTTCCACCATCCCTTGGCACACTTGAAACCTTGTTGCTCCATTGCTTCGAGTCTTGTCTCCATGCTTCCGGTCTTCTTTGGTCCCTCAACATCGCGGATGTGCAGCACCCCCTCACGCATCTCAATGGTTTGAGGGTGTTGCATCACCTCCGTGACGTAAGAGTTGATGACCTTCTCGAAAAACTTGTCCTTAGGGGCGCTTGGAGATGTCATGGTGTTCTAGATCTGTCAGAAAAATAGCTGGAAACAAAAACAGAGGATTTTGTCGTGGTACGCCGGTCAAAACCTTCGGGAGATTATATAATTATTTTTTACTGACCAAAAGAAGTATTGTGCAAGAAAAAGGAGTCCGGAAGGCACACGAGGTGGCCACGAGGCAGGGGGCGCGCCCTCCACCCTCGTGGCTGCCTGTGTCTCTTTCGGACTACTTTTAATTTTCCTAATTTTTTTAAATATTTCAAAACAGAGAGAAATTGCTATTTGAACAGTTTTGGAGTTGGTACATACCGTATCACATACCTATTCCTTTTCGGAGTCTAAAACATTCTGGAAAGTGTCCCTTATGTACTCCTCCGGTGTTACGGTGTTAATTATATTGGTTTCAACATTTATGGGATTACGAGAGATATAATGTTTGATTCTTTGACCGTTTACTACCTTTGGATTTGTGCATTCGACATTGTTGATTTTGATGGCACCGGAACAATAGACCTCCTCGATAATATAAGGACCTTCCCATTTAAAGAGAAGTTTTCTTGCAAAAAAATCTTAAACAAGAGTTGTATAGCAAAACATAATCTATTACATTAAACTCATGCTTTTGTATCCTTTTGTCATGCCATCTTTTAACTTTTTCTTTAAACAACTTGGCATTCTCATAGGCTTGGGTTCTTCATTCATCAAGCAAGCTAACGTCAAATAACCTCTTCTCACCAGCAAGTTTGAAATCATAATTGAGCTCTTTAATAGCGCAATATGCCTTATGTTCCAGTTCGAGAGGTAAGTGACATGCCATTCCATAAACCATTTTATACGGAGACATGCCCATTGGATTTTTATAAGCGGTTCTATAGGCCCATAATGCGTCATCAAGTTTCTTGGACCAATTCTTTCTAGATCTATTAATAGTCTTTTGCAAAATCAATTTAATCTCTCTATTACTCAATTCTACTTGACCACTAGACTGAGGATGATATGGAGATGCAATTATATGATTAACATCATACTTAGCAAGCATTTCATGAAAAAGCACCATGAATAAAATCTGAACCACCATCAATCATTAAATATCTAGGGACTCCAAACCTCAGAAAAAATAACTTCTTTAAGCATCTTAATAGAAGTGTTTTGATCAGCACTACTAGTCGCAATAGCTTCTACCCACTTAGTAACATAATCAACAGCAACTAAAATATGTGTATACCCATTGGAGGAAGGAAAGGGTCCCATATAATCAAAGCCCCAAACATCAAATGGTTCAATAACAAGTGAATAGTTCATAGGCATTTCCTGACGTCTACTAATATTACCAATTCTCTGACATTCATCACAAGACAATACAAACTTACGAGCATCTTTGAAAAGAGTAGGCCAATAACAACCGGATTGCAATACCTTATGTACAGTTCTATCTACAACGTGGTGTCCTCCGTAAGCCTCGGAGTGACACTTGCGTAGGATCTATTCCTGTTCATGCTCAGGTACACAACGTCTAATAACACCATCTACTCCTTCTTTATAAAGGTGTGGACCATCCCAAAAGTAATGTCTTAAATCATAGAAAACCTTTTTCTTTTGCTAGTATGTGAAACTAGGTGGTATAAATTTAGCAACAATGTAATTTGCATAATCAGCTTACCATGGAGCAGTATGAGAAGCATTTACGATAGCTAATTGTTCATCGGGAAAGCTATCATCAATAGGTAGTGGGTCATCAAGAACATTTTCTAACCTAGACAAGTTGTCTGCAATGGGGTTCTCAGCTCCCTTTCTATCAATAATATGCAAATCAAATTCTTGTAGAAAGAGAACCCATCTAATAAGTCTAGGTTTAGCATCTTTCTTTTCCATAATATACTTAATAGCAGCATGATCAGTGTGAACAGTTACTTTGGGATCAACAATGTAAGGTCTGAACTTATCACAAGCAAATACAATTGCTAAAAAATCTTTTTCAATAGTAGCATAATTTCTATGGGCACTATCTAAAGTTTTACTAGCATATTAGATAACATTCAATTTCTTATCAACTCTTTGTCCTAGAGCAGCACCAACAGCATAATCACTAGCATCACACATAATTTCAAAGGGTAAATTCCAATCAGGTGGCTGAAAAATAGGTGCAAAATTCAAGGCCTTCTTAAGTATTTCAAATTTTTCCACATAATCATCATCAAAAACAAAAGGAACATCTTTTTGCAAGAGATTAGTGAGAGGCCTAGAAATTTTAGAGAAGTTTTTAATAAACCTCCTATAGAAACCAGCATGACCAAGGAAACTTCTTATACCTTTGGTATCTTTAGACGCAACATCTTTTCAATAGCATCTACTTTGGCTTTATCATCTTCAATTCCTCTTTCAGAAATTTTATGCCCCAAGACAATGCCTTCATTAACCATAAAGTGGCACTTCTCCCAATTCAAGACAAGATTAGTTTCTTTACATCTCTGCAAAACTCGATCAAGGTTGCTTAAGCAATCATCAAAAGAAGTTCCATAAATGGATAAATCATCCATGAAAACCTCAACAATCTTTTCACAAAAGTCAGAGAATATAGCAGTCATGCATCTTTGAAAGATAGCAGGTGCATTACATAAACCAAACGACATACGTCTATAAGCAATGGTACCAAATGGGCAAGTAAAAGTGGTTTTTTCTTGATCCTCTTTTGACATAGGTATTTGAGAGAAACCAGAATAACCATCTAGGAAGCAAAAATGTGTATGTTTAGAGAGTCTTCCTAGCATTTGATCAATAAAAGGTAGAGGGTAATGATATTTTCTAGTAGCTTTATTTAATTTGCAGAAATCAATTACCATTCTATAACCTGTAACAATTCTTTGTGGAATCAATTCATTCTTATCATTAGGAACAACAGTAATACCTCCCTTCTTAGACACACAATGAATTGGACTTACCCACTGACTATCAGCAATAGGATAAATTATACCCGCCTCCAGAAGCTTCAGTATCTCATTTCTTACCACTTCTTTCATCTTAGTATTTAATCAGCGTTCGTGATCAACAACTGGTTTAGCATCTTTCTCCAAAAAAAAATTGTGCTGACATAGAGTGGGACTAATGCCCTTAAGATTATCAAGAGTATATCCAATAGTAGCACGGTGCTTCTTTAGAGTTTTCAATAATTTCTCTTCTTCATGCTCTGAAAGGTTAGCACTAATAATAACAAGATATATCTTCTTTTCATCAAGATAAGCATATTTCAAAGTATCAGGAATTTTTTTAAGCTCAAACACGGGATCACCCTTGGGTGGAGGAGGATACCCTAGGATTTCAACAGGCAAGTTGTGTGTCAAAATAGGTCCTTGCTTAAAGAATACTTCATCTATTTCCATTCTTTCATTCATAAACATATCATTTTCATGGTCTAGCAAATATTGTTCTAAAGGATCATTAGGAGGCACGACAATAGAAGCAAGACCAACACTTTCATCCTTACTAGGAAATTCTTTATCATGGGGTTGTCTACGAAATTTAGAAAAATAAAAGTCATGAGACATATCCCCTAAACCAACAGTAACAATATCCTTTTCGCAGTCTATCTTAGCATTAACAGTATTTAAGAAGGGTCAACCAAGTATAATGGGACAAAAGTCATCTTGTGGGGAATCTAGAATAAGAAAATCAATAGGATATTTAATTTTCCCACGCAAGACTTCAACATCTCTAACAATCCCAACTGGTGAAATAGTATCTCTATTGGCAAGCATAATAGTAACATCAATGCCTTCTATTTCATCAGGTGCAATATCATGCATAATTTCTTTGTATAAGGAATGAGGAACTGCACTCAAACTAGCGCCCATAGCACATAAGCCATGATAATAATGATCTCCTATTTTAACAGAAACAACAGGCATGCCAACAATAGGTCTATGTTTACCTTTAGTATTAGGTTTAGCAATTGTACCAGCTTCATCACAGAAATAAATAACATGGCCATCAATATTATTGACCAAGAGATCTTTAACCATAGCAATAATAGGTTCAACTTTAATTTGTTCAGGGGGTGTAGGTGTTCTACTATAACTCTTATGAACCACAGTTGAAGCTTTAGCATGATCCTTTATTCCAACAGGGAAAGGTGGTTTCTCAATATAAGCAGTAGGAATAATAGGATCAACATTATAAGTAATAGTTTCTTCTTCAACTTTAATAGGTTCTACTAATTTCACTTCAATGGGAGGATGATATTTAAACCACTTCTCCTTAGGGAGATCAACATAAGTAGCAAATGATTCACAAAAAGAAGCTACTATCTCAGAGTCAAGTCCATATTTAGTGCTAAATTCACAAAAAGCGTCGATATTCATAAAAGATTTAACACAATCGAACTTAGGGGTTATACCTGACTCCTTACCTTCGTCGAGTTCCCAATCTTCAGAGTTGCGTTTAATTATTTCCAATAAATCCCATTTGAATTCAATACTCTTCATCATAAAATAACCAGTACAAGAAGTATCGAGCATGGAGCGATCATTATGAGAATGCCAAGCATAATTTTTTTGAATAATAATTTCTCTTGAGAGCTCATGATTGGGGCATGAATATAACATTGACTTAATCCTCCCCCAAGCATGAGCGATACTTTCTCCTTCACGAGGCCAAAAATTATATATATAATTCTGATCACGATGAACCAGATGCATAGCATAAAACTTCTGATGAAATTCCAATTTCAATCAGTTGTAGTTCCATGATCCAATATCATCACATAGCCTATACCATGTCAATGCCTTTCCCTTCAAAGATAAAGGGAAGAACTTCTTCTTGACAACATCCTCGGGCATGCCTGCAAGCTTAAATAATCCACAAACTTCATCCACATAGATTAGGTGCATATTGGTATGTAATGTTCCATCTCCTATATAGGGATTAGCTAGCAGTTTGTCTATCATACCCGAAGGAATTACAAAGTAAATATTTTCAGTAGGTTCAGTAGGTTGAGGAGCAACTCTTTGCTCTTCTGGTCGGGGTGAAGATACCCCGAACAAGCCCCTCAAAGGATTATTTTCCATAGTAACAAGTGACAGTAAATTTCAGCACACTATATAAATGTTTCCTTACCAAAGGCGCTTCACTCCCCGGCAACGGTGCCAGAAAAGAGTCTTGATGACCCACAAGTATAGGGGATCTATCATAGTCCTTTTGATAAGTAAGAGTGTAGAACCCAATGAGAAGCAGAAGGAAATGACAAGCGGTTTTCAGTAAGGTATTCTCTGCAAGCACTGAAATTATCAGTAACAGATAGTTTTGTGATAAGGTAATTCATAACGGGTAATAAGTAACAAGATTAAACAAGGTGCAGCATGGTGGCCCAATCCTTTTTGTAGCAAAGGACAAGCCGGGACGAACTCTTATTTAAAGCAAAGCGCTCCCGAGGACACACGGGAACTATTGTCAAGCTAGTTTTCATCATGCTCATATGATTCACGTTCGTTACTTTGATAATTTGATATGTGGGTGGAACGGTGCTTGGGTGCTGTCCTTACTTAGACAAGCCTGATACGTCTCCAACGTATCTATAATTTTTTATTATTCCATGCTATTATATTACCCGTTTTGGATGTTTATGGGCTTTACTTTACACTTTTATATCATTTTTGGGACTAACCTACTAACCGGAGGCCCAACCAGTATTGTTTTTTTTGCCTATTTCAGTATTTCGAAGAAAAGGAATATCAAACAGAGTCCAAACGCAATGAAACCTTAGGGAGCATGATTTTTGGAACGAACGTAATCCAGAGGACTTGGAGTGCAAGTCAAGAAGCAACCAAGGAAGCCACGAGGGTGGAGGGTGCGCCCCCTACTAGGCGCGCCCCCCTATCTCGTGGGCCCCTCGGGCGTCCACTGACCTACTTCTTCCTCCTATATATACCCACGTACCCCGAGAACATCAGAACAGACCATGAAAACCTAATTCCACCGCCGCAACCTTCTGTATCCGCGAGATCCCATCTTGGAGCCTTTGTCGGCGCTCCGCCGGAGGGGGCGATCGACCATGGAGGGCTTCTACATCAACACCATAGCCTCTCCGATGAGTTGTGAGTAGTTTACCACAGACCTTCGGGTCCATAGTTATTAGCTAGATGGCTTCTTCTCTCTCTTTGAATCTCAATACCATGTTCCCCTTGATCTTCTTGGAGATCTATTTGATGTAACTCTTTTTGCGGTGTGTTTGTCGAGATCCGATGAATTGTAGGTTTATGATCAAGTTTATCTATGAGAAATATTTGAATCTCCTCTGAATTCTTTTATGTGTGATTAAGTTATCTTTGCAAGTCTCTTCGAATTATCAGTTTGGTTTGCCTACTAGATTGATCTTTCTTGCAATGGGAGAAGTGCTTAGCTTTGGGTTCAATCTTGCGGTCTCCTTTCCCAGTGACAGCAGGGGCAGCAAAGCATGTATTGTATTGTTGCCATCGAGGATAAAAAGATGGGGTTTATTGAAGGAAATATGCCCTAGAGGCAATAATAAAGTTATTATTTATTTCCTTATTTCATGATAAATGTTTATTATTCATGCTAGAATTGTATTAACTGGAAACATAATACATGTGTGAATACATAGACAAACATAGTGTCACTAGTATGCCTCTACTTGACTAGCTCGTTTATCAAAGATGGTTATGTTTCCTAGCCATGGACAAAAGAGTTGTCATTTTATTAATGGGATCACATCATTACGAGAATGACGTGATTGACATGACCCATTCCGTTAGCCTAGCACTTGATCGTTTAGTATGTTGCTATTGCTTTCTTCATGACTTATACATGTTCCTGTAACTATGAGAATTATGCAACTCCCGTTTACCGGAGGAACACTTTGGGTACTATCAAACGTCACAACGTAACTGGGTGATTATAAAGGAGTACTACAGGTGTCTCCGAAGGTACATGTTGAGTTGGCGTATTTCGAGATTAGGATTTGTCACTCCGATTGTCGGAGAGGTATCTCTGGGCCCTCTCGGTAATGCACATCATTATAAGCCTTGCAAGCAATGTGACCAAATGAGTTGGTTACGGGATGATGCATTACGTAACGAGTAAAGAGACTTGCCGGTAACGAGATTGAACTAGGTATTGGATACCGACGATCGAATCTCGGGCAAGTAACATACCGATGACAAAGGGAACAACGTATGTTGTTATGCGGTTTGACCGATAAAGATCTTCGTAGAATATGTGGGAGCCAATATGAGCATCCAGGTTCCGCTATTGGTTATTGACCGAGAATAGTTCTAGGTCATGTCTACATTGTTCTCGAACCCGTAGGGTCCGCACGCTTAAGGTTTCGATGACAGTTATATTATGAGTTTATGAGTTTTGATGTACCGAAGGAGTTCGGAGTCCCGGATGAGATCAGGGACATGACGAGGAGTCTCGAAATGGTCGAGACGTAAAGATCGATATATTGGACGACTATATTCGGAGTTCGGAAAGGTTCCGAGTGATTCGGGTATTTTTCGGAGTACCGGAGAGTTACGGGAATTCGCCGAGGAGTATATGGGCCTTATTGGGCCATACGGGAATAGAGGAGAGAGGCCGAAAGGAAGGAGGCGCGCAGCCCCCCTCTGGTCCGAATTGGACAAGGGGTGCGGCCCCCTTTTCCTTCCTCCTCTCCCCCTCTTTCCCCTTCTCCTACTCCAACAAGGAAGGAGGGAGTCCTACTCCCGGTGGGAGTAGGACTCCCCTTGGCGCGCCCCTACTAGGCCGGCCGCCCCCTCCCCCCTTGCTCCTTTATATACGGGGGCATGGGGGCACCTCTAGACACAACAACAATTGATCCCTTGGATCTCTTAGCCGTGTGCGGTGCCCCCCTCCACCATAATCCACCTCGATAATATCGTAGCGGTGCTTAGGCGAAGCCCTGCGTCGGTAGTACATCAAGATCATCACCATGCCGTCGTGCTGACGGAACTCTCCCTCGACACTCGACTGGATCAGAGTTCGAGGGACGTCATCGAGCTGAACGTGTGCTAGAACTCGGAGGTGCCGTAGTTTCGGTGCTTGATCGGTCGGGCCGTGAAGACGTACGACTACATCAAACGCGTTGTTCTAACGCTTCCGCTTTCGGTCTACGAGGGTACGTGGACACACTCTCCCCTCTCGTTGCTATGCATCACCATGATCTTGCGTGTGCGTAGGAATTTTTTTTGAAATTACTACGTTCCCCAACATTTATATCATATTGCACGAGTTTATCCCTGTACATCATGTCATCTTTCTTAATGCGTTACTCTGTTTTTTATGGACTTAATACTCTAGATGCATGCTGGATAGCGGTCGATGTGTGGAGTAATAGTAGTAGATGCAGGCAGGAGTCGGTCTCACGGACGTGATGCCTATATACATGATCATGCCTAGATAATCACATAATTATTCGCTTTTCTATCAATTGCTCGACATTAAATTTTTCACCCACCATAATACTTATGCTATCTTGAGAGAAGCCACTAGTGAAACCTATGGCCCCTGGGTCTATCTTTTATCATATAAGCTTTCAATCTACTTTTATTTGCATCTTTACTTTTCCAATCTATATCATAAAATACCAAAAATATATTTATCTTATCATACTATCTCTATCAGATCTCACTTTCGCAAGTGGCCGTGAAGGGATTGACAACCCCTTTATTGCGTTGGTTGCGAGTTCTTGTTTGTTTGTGTAGGTGCGTGAGACTTTTGAGGAGCCTCCTACTGGATTGATACCTTGGTTCTCAAAAACTGAGGGACATACTTACGCTACTATTGCTGCATCACCCTTTCCTCTTTAAGGAAAACCAACACAAGCTCAAGACGTAGTAAGAAGGATTTCTATCACCGTTGCCGGGGAGGTCTTCGCTCAAGTCAAGACATACCAAGTACCCATCACAAACTCATATCCCTCTCATTTACATTATTTGCCATTTGCCTCTCGTTTTCCTCTCCCCCACTTCACCCTTGCCGTTTTATTCGCCCTTCTTCTGTTCGTCTTTTTATTTGCTTTGATGTCTTACTTGGATCCTTTGGTCGTTTAGTTGGAATAGTTGTTTATTTATTGCTAAACAGAGAAGCTAAGATCTATGGATCCTCATCTGCTTGCTAATCTTTTTAAGAGATCCAATTATGATGAACCAATCGCTAGTGAGTTTTGTGCACTAGATTATCTTTATGAAGCTTTGCTTGAAATTCGTGAATCTAAAAATTATGATGAAGAAATTTATGAAGAGATTCACGATAACTCTTTGAATAAAAAGCATGATTTCAATGATGTTACTATAAATTCTCTTGATGTCAGTTGTGCTAATAATATGCAAAACCCTAAGCTTGGGGATGCTAGTTTTGCTATGTCTACTACTTGTTGCAATGATCATGATTGGGGTGATTCTTCTTTTGATCTTGAAAATTTATTTAACCCCCATGATGAATATGAGATTGATAATAGTGTTTGCAATATTATTGAAAGTGGGTTTGGAAGAGTGTCAACTTTAGATCCCATATATTTGGATTTTGATCAATCTTATGAAATTTTAGATAAAAGTGGGCTTGGAGAGGTCATGACTTTAGTTAATGTTAATCCCACTATTTTGGAAGAGTGTCAACTTCGCATGCATGTGGATCGTGTTGAAAATATTTTATGTGATAACTATTTTGTTGAATTTTCTTATGATCCTACATGTAATTATTATGAGAGAGGAAAATATGGTTGTAGAAATTTTCATGTTACTAAATTACCTCTCTTCATGTTGAGATTGCTATCATCTCTTTGTTTTTCCTTGCATCTGCTAGTTTTTGCTTGCCTTGATAATTTGTTTGCTTAGAAGATGCCTATGCATAGGAAGTATGTTAGACTTAAGTGTGTTTGTCACATGTTTTATGATGCTCTCTTTGTGCTTCAATTCTTCATGTGAGCATCATTGAAATCTCAATGCCTAGCTAAAAAGGCTTTAAAGAAAGGCGCTAGTTGGGAGGCAACCCAATTTTATTTGTGTTTTTTGTTTTTGTTTCTGTTTAGTAATAAATTTTGCATATACCTTCTGATTAGATGTGTTTTAATTAGTGTTTGTGCCAAGTAGAACCTATAGGATAACCTATGGTGATAGTTAATTTGATTCTGCTGAAAAACAGAAACTTTGCATGCACGGAAATAATTTTCGTAATTCAAAGAAACGTGATTTTGCGTTGATTATTTTTGCTGTAGATCAATAGACAAATTTTCCAGGACTTCCTATTTTGGTAGTATTTTTAGAGTTCCGGAAGTATTCAAGAGTTACAGATTGCTACAGACTGTTCTGTTTTTGACTGATTCTGCTTTTCGTGTGTTGATTGCTTATTTTGATGCATCTATGGCTAGTATTAAGTGGTATGAACTATAGAGAACTTGAAATACAGTAGGTTTAACACCATTATAAATAAATAATGAGTTCATTACAGTACCTTATGTGGTGGTTTTGCTTTCTTTCACTAACGGAGCTTATGAGATTTCCTATTGAGTTTTGTGTTATGAAGTTTTGAAGTTTTGGGTAAAGATTTGATGGACTATGGAATAAGGAGTCACAAGAGCCTAAGCTTGGGGATGCCCATGGCACCCCAAGACATTCAAGAACAGCCAAAAGCCTAAGCTTGGGGATGCCCCCGGAAGGCATCCCCTCTTTCGTCTTCGTTCATTGGTAACTTTACTTGGAGCTATATTTTTATTTGCCACATGATATGTGTTTTGCTTGGAGCGTCTTGTATGATATTACTCTTTGCTTTTTAGTTTAACACAATCATCCTTGCTGTACACACCTTTTGGGAGAAGCCCACTTGAATTAGAATTTATTAGAATACGCTATGTGCTTCACTTATATTTTTTGAGCTTGATAGTTTTTGCTCTAGTGCTTTACTTATATCTTTTAGAGCACGGTGGTGGCTTAATTTTGAAGAAATTGTTGATCTCTCATGCTTCACTTATATTATTTTGAGAGTCTCTTAGAACAGCATGGTTCTTGCTATGGTTATAAAATTGCTCCTAGAATGATGAGCATCCAAGTTGGGTATAATAAAAACTATTATAGGAAGTGAATTGGATGCTATGATCAATTTGATACTTGATAATTGTTTTGAGATATAGAGGTAGTAATATTAAAGTCATGCTAGTTGGGTGATTATGAATTTAAAGAATGCTTGTGCTAAAGGTTGTGATTCCCGTAGCATGCACGTATGGTGAACCGCTTTGTGATGAAGTTGGAGCACAGTTTTATTTATTGATTGTCTTCCTTATGAGTGGCGGTTGGGGACGAGCAATGGTATTTTCCTACCAGTCTACCCCCCTAGGAGCATGCGCGTAATACTTTGTTTTTGATAACTTGTAGATTTTTGCAATAAGTATATGAGTTCTTCATGACTAATGTTGAGTCCATGGATTATACGCACTCTCACCCTTCCACCATTGCTAGCCTTTCTTGTGCGTGCAACATTTGCCGATACCATACACCCACCATATACCTTCCTCAAAACAGCCACCATTCCTACCTATTATGGCATTTCCGTAGCCATTCTGAGATATATTGCCATGCAACTTTCCACCGTTCCGTTTGTATGACACGCATCATTATTGTCATATTTCTCTTTGCATGATCATGTAGTTGACATCGTATTTGTGGCAAGCTTCATAATTTTCATATATGTCACTCTTGATTCATTGCATATCCCGGTACACTGCCAGAGGCATTCATATAGAGTCATATCTTGTTCTAAGTATTGAGTTGTAATCTTGAGTTGTAAGTAAATAAAAGTGTGATGATCTTCATTATTAGAGCATTGCCCCAGTGAGGAAAGGATGATGGAGACTATGATTCCCCCACAAGTCGGGATGAGACTTCGGACTTTAAAAAAAAAGAAAAAAAAGAAAGGCCAAATAAAAAAAAGAGAAAGGCCAAATAAAAAGATGAGAGAAAAAGAGAGAAGGGACAATGCTACTATCCTTTTTACCACACTTGTGCTTCAAAGTAGCACCATGATCTTCATGATAGAGAGTCTCCTATGTTGTCACTTTCATATACTAGTGGGAATTTTTCATTATAGAACTTGGCTTGTATATTATGATGGGCTTCCTCAAAAGGCCCTAGGTCTTCGTGAGCAAGCGAGTTGGATGCACACCCACTTAGTTTCTTTTGTTGAGCTTTCATACATTTATAGCTCTAGTGCATCCGTTGCATGGCAATCCCTACTCACTCACATTGATATCTATTAATGGGCATCTCCATAGCCCATTGATACGCCTAGTTGATGTGAGACTATCTTCCTCCTTTTTTGTCTTCTCCACAACCACCATTCTATTCCACATATAGTGTTATGTCCATGGCTCACGCTCATGTATTGCGTGAAAGTTGAAAAAGTTTGAGATTAGTAAAGTATGAAACAATTGCTTGGCTGGTCATCAGGGTTGTGCATGATTAAATACTTTTTGTGATGAAGATAGAGCAACAGCCAGACTATATGATTTTGTAGGGATAACTTTCTTTGGCCATGTTATTTTGAGAAGACATGATTGCTTGATTAAGTATGCTTGAAGTATTATTATTTCTTATGTCAATATGAACTTTTATTTTGAATCTTTTGGATCGGAACATTCATGCCACAATAAATAAAATTACATTGAGAATTATGCTAGGTAGCATTCCACATCAAAAATTCTCTTTTTATCATTTACCTACTCGAGGACGAGCATGAATTAAGCTTGGGGATGCTTGATACGTTTCCAACGTATCTATAATTTTTGATTGTTCCATGCTATTATATTACCCGTTTTGGATGTTTATGGGCTTTACTTTACACTTTTATATCATTTTTGGGACTAACCTACTAACCAGAGGCCCAACCCGTATTGCTGTTTTTTTCCTATTTCAGTATTTCGAAGAAAAGCAATATCAAACAGAGTCCAAACGCAATGAAACCTTCGGGAGCATGATTTTTTTGGAACGAACGTAATCCAGAGGACTTGGAGTGCAAGTCAAGAAGCAATCGAGGAAACCACGAGGGTGGAGGGCACCCCCCTACTGGGCGCGCCCCCTATCTTGTGGGCCCCTCAGGCGTCCACCGACCTACTTCTTCCTCCTATATATACCCACGCACCCCAAGAACATCAGAACAGACCATGAAAACCTAATTACACCGCCGCAACCTTCTGTATCCACGAGATCTTATCTTGGAGCCTTCGTCGGTGCTCCGCCGGAGGGGGGGATCGACCATGGAGGGCTTCTACATCAACACCATAGCCTCTCCGATGAGTTGTGAGTAGTTTACCATAGACCTTCGGGTCTATAGTTATTAGCTAGATGGCTTCTTCACTCTCTTTGAATCTCAATACCATGTTCTCCTTGATCTTCTTGGAGATCTATTCTAAACTCTTTTTGCAGTGTGTTTGTCAAGATCCAATGAATTGTGGGTTTATGATCAAGTTTATCTATGAGAAATATTTGAATATCCTATGAATTCTTTTATGTGTGATTAAGTTATCTTTGCAAGTCTCTTCGAATTATCAGTTTGGTTTGGCCTACTAGATTGATCTTTCTTGCAATGGGAGAAGTGCTTAGCTTTGGGTTCAATCTTGTGGTGTCCTTTCCTAGTGATAGCAGGGGCAGCAAGGCACGTATTGTATTGTTGCCATCGAGGATAAAAAGATGGGGTTTATATCATATTGCATGAGTTTATCCCTCTACATCATGTCATCTTTCTTAATGGGCTACTCTGTTCTTTATGAACTTAATACTCTAGATGCATGCTAGATAGCGGTCGATGTGTGGAGTAATAGTAGTAGATGCAGGCAGGAGTCGGTCTACTTGTCACAGATGTGATGCCTATATACATGATCATGCCTAGATAATCTCATAATTATTCACTTTTCTATCAATTGCTCGACAGTAATTTGTTCACCCACCGTAATACTTATGCTATCTTGAGAGAAGCCACTAGTGAAACCTATGGCCCTCGGGTCTATCTTTTATCATATAAGCTTTCAATCTACTTTTATTTGCATCTTTACTTTTCCATTCTATATCAAAAATACCAAAAATATATTTATCTTATCATACTATCTCTATCAGATCTCACTTTGGCAAGTGGCCGTGAAGGGATTGACAACCCCTTTATTGCCTTGGTTGCGAGTTCTTGTTTGTTTGTGTAGGTGCGTGGGACTTTTGGGGAGCCTCCTACTGGATTGATACCTTGGTTTTCAAAAACTGAGGGAAATACTTACGCTACTATTGCTGCATCACCCTTTCCTCTTCAAGGAAAACCAACGCAAGCTCAAGACATAGCAAAGCCTCCCACTTATGATTAACCCCTCTCGCAAGGATCCGCGACTATGAAAGAAGAATTAAGGTCAACCAAACCATAACAGAAAACATATGGATCCAAATCAGCCCCTTACGAAGCAACACATAAACTAGAGTTTAAGCTTCTGTCACTCTAGCAACCCATCATCTACTTATTACTTCCCAATGGCTTCCCCTAGGCCCAAATCATGGTGAAGTGTTGTGTAGTTGACTTTCACATAATACCACTAGAGGAGAGACAACATACATCTCATCAAAATATCGAACGAATACGAAATTCACATGATTACTTATAACAAGACTTCTCCCATGTCCTCAGGAACAAACATAACTAATCACAAAGCATATTCATGTTCATAATCAGAGGGGTATTGAATAGCATTAATGATCTAAACATATGATCTTCCACCGAATAAACCAACTAGCATGTGAAGGAAATATGCCCTAGAGGCAATAATAAAGTTATTATTTATTTCCTTATATCATGATAAATGTTTATTATTCATGCTAGAATTGTATTAACTGGAAACATAATACATGTGTGAATACATCGACAAACAGAGTGTCACTAGTATGCCTCTACTTGACTAGCTTGTTGATCAAAGATGGTTATGTTTCCTAACCATAGACATGTGTTGTCATTTGATTAACGGGATCACATCATTAGGAGAATGATGTGATTGACATGACCCATTCCGTTAGCTTAGCACACGATCATTTAGTATATTGCTATTGCTTTCTTCATGACTTATACATGTTCCTATGACTATGAGATTATGCAACTCCCGTTTACCGGAGGAACACTTTGTGTGCTACCAAACGTCACAACGTAACTGGGTGATTATAAAGGAGCTCTACAGGTGTCTCCAAAGGTACATGTTGGGTTGGCGTATTTTGAGATTAGGATTTGTCACTCCGATTGTCGGAGCGGTATCTCTGGGCCCTCTCGGTAATGCACATCACTTAAGCCTTGCAAGCATTGCAACTAATGGGTTAGTTGTGAGATCTTGTATTACGGAACGAGTAAAGAGACTTGCCGGTAACGAGATTGAACTAGGTATTCAGATACCAACGATCGAATCTCGGGCAAGTAACATACCGATGACAAAGGGAACAACGTATGTTGTTATGCGGTCTGACCGATAAAGATCTTCATAGAATATGTGGGAGCCAATATGAGCATCCATGTTCCGCTATTGGTTATTGACCGGAGACGTGTCTCGGTCATGTCTACATTGTTCTCGAGCCCGTAGGGTCCGCACACTTAACGTTACGATGACAGTTTCATTATGAGTTTATATATTTTGATGTACCGAAGGCTGTTCGGAGTCCCGGATATGATCACGGACTTGACGAGGAGTCTCGAAATGGTCGAGACATAAAGATCGATATATTGGACGAATATATTTGGACACCGGAAAGGTTCCGGGTGAGATTGGGACAATACCGGATCACCGGGCAGTTATCAGAACCCCCCGGGAGGTATATGGGCCTTATTGGGCCTTAGTGGAAAGGAGGGGAAAGGAGCAAGGGAGGGGGCGCCTCCCCCCAAGTCCAATCCGAATTGGGAGGGGGGCGGCCCCCCCTTTCCTTCCTCCCTCCTTCCTCTTCCTTCCCTCTCCTACTTCTAATAGGAAAAGGGGGAGTCCTACTCCCGGTGGGAGTTGGACTCCCCCCTTGGGCGCGCCACCCCCCTTGGTCGGCCCCCTCCTTCACTCCTTTATATACGGAGGAGGGGGGCACCCCATAGACACAACAATTGATCCCTTGGATCTCTTAGCCGTGTGCGGTGCCCCCCTCCACCATAGTCCACCTCGATAATACTGTAGCGGTGCTTAGGCGAAGCCCTACGACGGTAGAACATCAAGATCAACACCACGCCGTCGTGCTGACAGAACTCTTCCCCGACACTTTGCTGGATCGGAGTCCGGGGATCGTCATCGAGCTGAACGTGTGCTAGAACTCGGAGGTGCCGTAGTTTCGGTGCTGGATCGGTCAGGCCGTGAAGACGTATGACTACATCAACCGCGTTGTTATAACGCTTCCGCTATCGGTATACGAGGGTACATGGACAACACTCTCCCCTCTCGTTGCTATGCGTCACCATGATCTTGCGTGTGCGTAGGATTTTTTTTTGAAATTACTACATTCCCCAACAGTGGCATCCGAGCCAGGTTTTATGCGTAGATGTCATATGCACGAGTAGAACACAAGTGAGTTGTGGGCGATATAAGTCATACTGCTTACCAGCATGTCATACTTTGGTTCGGCGGTATTGTTGGATGAAGCGGCCCGGACCGACATTACGCGTACGCTTACGCGAGACTGGTTCTACCGACGTGCTTTGCACACAGGTGGCTGGCGAGTGTCAGTTTCTCCAACTTTAGTTGAACCGAGTGTGGCTACGCCCGGTCCTTGTGAAGGTTAAAACAACACCAACTTGACAAACTATCGTTGTGGTTTTGATGCGTAGGTAAGAACGATTCTTGCTAAGCCCGTAGCAGCCACGTAAAACTTGCAACAACAAAGTAGAGGACGTCTAACTTGTTTTTGCAGGGCATGTTGTGATGTGATATGGTCAAGACATGATGCTAAATTTTATTGTATAAGATGATCAAGTTTTATAACAGAGTTATCGGCAACTGGCAGGAGCCATATGGTTGTCGCTTTATTGTATGCAATGCAATCACCCTGTAATGCTTTACTTTATCACTAAGCGGTAGCGATAGTCGTAGAAGCATAAGATTGGCGAGACGACAATGATGCTACGATGGAGATCAAGGTGTCGCGCCGGTGACAATGGTGATCATGACGGTGCTTTGAAGATGGAGATCACAAGCACAAGATGATGATGGCCATATCATATCACTTATATTGATTGCATGTGATGTTTATCTTTTATGCATCTTATCTTGCTTTGATTGACGGTAGCATTATAAGATGATCCCTCACTAAAATATCATAGTAAAAGTGTTCTCCCTGAGTATGCACCGTTGCGAAAGTTCTTCGTGCTGAGACACGACGTGATGATCGGGTGTGATAGGCTCTACGTTCAAATACAACAGGTGCAAAACAGTTGCACACGCGGAATACTCAGGTTAAACTTGACGAGCCTAGCATATAAAAGATATGGCCTCGGAACACGGAGACCGAAAGGTAGATCGTGAATCATATAGTAGATATGATCAACATATTGATGTTCACCGTTGAAACTACTCCATCTCACGTGATGATCGGACATGGTGTAGTTGATATGGATCATGTAATCACTTAGAGGATTAGAGGGATGTCTATCTAAGTGGGAGTTCTTTAGTAATATGATTAATTGAACTTAAATTTTTCATGAACTTAGTATGTGATAGTATCTTGCTTGTCTATGTTGATTGTAGATAGATGGCCCGTGCTATTGTTCCGTTGAATTTTAATGCGTTCCTTGAGAAAGCAAAGTTGAAAGATGATGGTAGCAATTACACGGACTGGGTCCGTAACTTGAGGATTATCCTCATTGCTGCACAGAAGAATTATGTCCTGGAAGCACCACTGGGTGTCAGGCCTACTGCTAGAGCAACACCAGATGTTATGAACGTCTGGCAGAGCAAAGCTGATGACTACTCTATAGTTCAGTGTGCCATGCTTTACGGCTTAGAACCGGGTCTTCAACGACGTTTTGAACGTCATGTAGCATATGAGATGTTCCAAGAGTTGAAGTTAATATTTCAAGCAAATGCCCGGATTGAGAGATATGAAGTCTCCAATAAGTTCTACAGCTGCAAGATGGAGGAGAACAGTTCTGTCAGTGAGCATATACTCAAAATGTCTGGGTATAATAATCACTTGATTCAACTGGGAGTTAATCTTTCGGATGATAGTGTCATTGATAGAATTCTCCAATCACTGCCACCAAGCTACAAGAGCTTTGTGACGAACTATAATATGCAAGGGATGGAAAAGACTATTCCCGAGCTCTTCGCGATGCTAAAAGCTGCGGAGGTAGAAATCAAAAAGGTGCATCAAGTGTTGATGGTTAACAAGACCACTAGTTTCAAGAAAAAGGGCAAAGGGAAGAAGAAGGGAAACTTCAAGAAGAAGAACAAATAAGTTGCTGCTCAGGAGAAGAAACCCAAGTCTGGACCTAAGCCTGAAACTGAGTGCTTCTACTGCAAGCAGACTGGTCACTGGAAGCGGAACTACCCCAAGTATTTGGCGGATAAGAAGGATGGCAAGGTGAACAAAGGTATATGTGATATACATGTTATTGATGTGTACCTTACTAATGCTCGCAGTAGCACCTGGGTATTTGATACTGGTTCTGTTGCTAATATTTGCAACTCGAAACAGGGACTACGGATTAAGCGAAGATTAGCTAAGGACAAGGTGACGATGCGCGTGGGAAATGGTTCCAAAGTCGATGAGATCGCGGTCGGCACGCTACCTCTACATCTACCTTCGGGATTAGTTTTAGACCTAAATAATTTTTATTTGGTGCCGGCGTTGAGCATGAATATTATATCTGGATCTTGTTTGATGTGAGACGGTTATTCATTTAAATCAAAGAATAATGGTTGTTCTATTTATATGAGTAATATCTTTTATGGTCATGCACCCTTGAAGAGTGGTCTATTTTTATTGAATCTCAATAGTAGTGATACACATATTCATAATGTTGAAGCCAAAAGATGCAGAGTTGATAATGATAGTGCAACTTATTTGTGGCACTGCCGTTTAGGTCATATCGGTGTAAAGCGCATGAAGAAACTCCATACTGATGGACTTTTGGAACCACTTGATTATGAATCACTTGGTACTTGCGAACCGTGCCTCATGGGCAAGATGACTAAAACACCGTTCTCCGGTACTATGGAGAGAGCAACTGATTTATTGGAGATCATACATACAGATGTATGTGGTCCGATGAATGTTGAGGCTCGTGGCGGATATCGTTATTTTCTCACCTTCACAGATGATTTGAGCAGATATGGGTATATCTACTTAATGAAGCATAAGTCTGAAACATTTGAAAAGTTCAAAGAATTTCAGAGTGAAGTTGAAATCATCATAACAAGACAATAAAGTTTCTACGATCCGATCGTGGAGGAGAATATTGGAGTTACAAGTTTGGTCTACATTTGAAACAATGCGGAATAGTTATGCTTTAGAGACGGCCGCATTGACGTTAAATAGGGCACCATCAAAATCCGTTGAGACGATACCTTATGAACTGTGGTTTGGCAAGAAACCAAAGTTGTCGTTTCTGAAAGTTTGGGGCTGCGATGCTTATGTGAAAAAGCTTCAACCTGATAAGCTCGAACCCAAATCGGAGAAATGTGTCTTCATAGGATACCCAAAGGATACTGTTGGGTACACCTTCTATCACAGATCCTAAGGCAAGACGTTTGTCGCTAAATTCGGAAACTTTCTAGAGAAGGAGTTTCTCTCGAAAGAAGTGAGTGGGAGGAAAGTAGAACTTGATGAGGTAACTGTACCTGCTCCCTTATTGGAAAGTAGTATATTGCAGAAACAGGTTTCTGTGACACCTACACCAATTAGTGAGGAAGATAGTGATGATGATCATGAAACTTCAGATCAAGTTGTTACTGAACCTCGTAGATCAACCAGAGTAAGATCCGCACCAGAGTGGTATGGTAATCCTGTTCTGGAAGTCATGTTACTAGACCATGATGAACCTATGAACTATGAAGAAGCGATGGTGAGCCCAGATTCCAGAAAATGGCTTGAGGCCATGAAATCAGAGATGGGATCCATGTATGAGAACAAAGTGTGGACTTTGGTTGACTTGCCCGATGATCGGCAAGCAATTTAAAATAAATGGATCTTCAAGAAGAAGACTGATGCTGACGGTAATGTTACTGTCTACAAAGCTCGACTTGTCGCGAAAGGTTTTCGACAAGTTCAAGGGGTTGACTATGATGAGACCTTCTCACCCGTAGCGATGCTTAAGTCTGTCCGAATCATGTTAGCAATTGCCGCATTTTATGATTATGAAATATGGCAGATGGATGTCAAAACTGCATTCCTGAATGGATTTCTGGAAGAAGAATTGTATATGATGCAACCGGAAGGTTTTGTCGATCCAAAGGGAGCTAACAAAGTGTGCAAGCTCCAGCGATCCATTTATGGACTGGTGCAAGCCTCTCGGAGTTGGAATAAATGCTTTGATACTATGATCAAAGCATTTGGTTTTATACAGAATTTTGGAGAAGCCTGTATTTACAAGAAAGTTAGTGGGAGCTCTGTAGCATTTCTGATACTATATGTAGATGACATATTGCTGATCGGAAATGATATAAAATTTCCGGATAGCATAAAAGGATACTTGAATAAAAGTTTTTTCAATGAAAGACCTCGGTGAAGCTTCTTACATATTGGCATTAAGATCTATAGAGATAGATCAAGGCGCTTAATTGGACTTTCACAAAGCACATACCTTGACAAAGTTTTGAAGAAGTTCAAAATGGATCGAGCAAAGAAAGGGTTCTTGCCTGTGTTACAAGGTGTGAAGTTGAGTAAGACTCAATGCCCGACCACTGCAGAAGATAGAGAAAAGATGAAAGAAGTTCCCTATGCTTCAGCCATAGGATCTATCATGTATGCAATGCTGTGTACCAGACCTGATGTGTGCCTTGCTATAAGTTTAGAAGGGAGGTACCAAAGTAATCCAGGAGTGGATCACTGGATAGCGGTCAAGAACATCCTGAAATACCTGAAAAGGACTAAGGATATGTTTCTCGTTTATGGAGGTGACAAAGAGCTCATTGTAAATTGTTACGTTGATGCAAGCTTTGACACTGATCCGGACAATTCTAAATCGCAAACCAGATACGTGTTTACATTGAACGGTGGAGCTGTCAGTTGGTGCAGTTCTAAACAAAGTGTTGTGGCAGGATCTACATGTGAAGCGGAGTACATAGCTGCTTCGGAAGCAACAAACGAAGGAGTCTGGATGAAGGAGTTCATATCCGATCTAGGTGTCATACCTAGTGCATTGGGTCCAATGAGAATCTTTTGTGACAATACTGGTGCAATTGCTTTGGCGAAAGAATCCAGATTTCACAAAAGAACCAGGCACATCAAGAGACACTTCCATTCCATTCGGGATTTAGTCCAAGTGGGAGACATAGAAATTTGCAAGATACATACGGATCTGAATGTAGCAGACCCGTTGACTAAGCCTCTTCCACGAGCAAAACATGATCAGCACCAAGGCTCCATGGGTGTTAGAATCATTATAGTGTAATCTAGATTATTGATTCTAGTGCAAGTGGGAGACTGAAGGAAATATGCCCTAGAGGCAATAATAAAGTTATTATTTATTTCCTTATATCATGATAAATGTTTATTATTCATGCTAGAATTGTATTAACCAGAAACATAACACATGTGTGAATACATAGAAAAACAGAGTGTCACTAGTATGCCTCTACTTGACTAGCTTGTTGATCAAAGATGGTTATGTTTCCTAACCATAGACATGTGTTGTCATTTGATTAACGGGATCGCATCATTAGGAGAATGATGTGATTGACATGACCCATTCCGTTAGCTTAGCAGACGATCGTTTAGTATATTGCTATTGCTTTCTTCATGACTTATACATGTTCCTATGACTATGAGATTATGCAACTCCCGTTTACCGGAGGAACACTTTGTGTGCTACCAAACGTCACAACGTAACTGGGTGATTATAAAGGAGCTCTACAGGTGTCTCCAAAGGTACATGTTGGGTTGGCGTATTTTGAGATTAGGATTTGTCACTCCGATTGTCGGAGCGGTATCTCTGGGCCCTCTCGGTAATGCACATCACTTAAGCCTTGCAAGCATTGCAACTAATGGGTTAGTTGTGAGATCTTGTATTACGGAACGAGTAAAGAGACTTGCCGGTAACGAGATTGAACTAGGTATTCAGATACCAACGATCGAATCTCGGGCAAGTAACATACCGATGACAAAGGGAACAACGTATGTTGTTATGCGGTCTGACCGATAAAGATCTTCATAGAATATGTGGGAGCCAATATGAGCATCCATGTTCCGCTATTGGTTATTGACCGGAGATGTGTCTCGGTCATGTCTACATTGTTCTCGAACCTGTAGGGTCCGCACGCTTAACGTTACAATGATAGTTTCATTATGAGTTTATATATTTTGATGTACCGAAGGTTGTTCGGAGTCCCGGATATGATCACGGACTTGACGAGGAGTCTCGAAATGGTCGAGGCATAAAGATCGATATATTGGACGACTATATTTGGACACCAGAAAGGTTCCAGGTGAGACTGGGACAATACCGGATCACCGGGAGGTTATCGAAACCCCCCGGGAGGTATATGGGCCTTATTGGGCCTTAGTGGAAAGGAGGGGAAAGGAGCAAGGGAGCCCCCCCAAGCCCAATCCGAATTGGGAGGGGGGCCGGACCCCCCTTTCCATCCTCCCTGCTTCCTCTTCCTCCCCTCTCCTACTCCTAATAGGAAAAGGGGGAGTCCTACTCTCGGTGGGAGTTGGACTCCCCCCCTTGGGCGCGCCACCCCCCTTGGCCGGCCCCCTCCTCCACTCCTTTATATACGGAGGAGGGGGCACCCCATAGACACAACAATTGATCCCTTGGATCTCTTAGCCGTGTGCGGTGCCCCCTCCACCATAGTCCACCTCGATAATACTGTAGCGGTGCTTAGGCGAAGCCCTGCGATGGTAGAACATCAAGATCGTCACCACGCCGTCGTGCTGACATAGCTCTTCCCCGACACTTTGCTGGATCGGAGTCCGGGGATCATCATTGAGCTGAACGTGTGCTAGAACTCGGAGGTGCCGTAGTCTCGGTGCTTGATCGGTCGGGCCATGAAGACGTACGACTACATCAACCGCATTGTTATAACGCTTCCGCTATTGGTCTGCGAGGGTACGTGGACAACACTCTCCCCTCTCGTTGCTATGCATCACCATGATCTTGCGTGTGCGTAGGAATTTTTTTGAAATTACTACGTTCCCCAACAGCATGAACTACAAGGAGTAATCAACACTACTAGCAACCGACATGTACCAATCTGAGGTTTTGAGACAAAGATCAGATAGAAGAGATGAACTAGGGTTTCAGAGGAGATGGTGCTGGTGAAAATGTTGATGGAGATTGACCCCCTCTTGATGAGAGGATCGATGGTGATGACGATGGCGATGGTGATTTTGAAAAGGCATTTGACCTCATTGAACACTCTACAATCATTGAAATCCTAAAAGAAAAGGTTTTGGAGATAGATGGATTGGCTGGATTAAAATGTTATTTACATCTGCCTCTTCACAAGTGCTTCTCAATGGTAGTCCTGGAAAAAAATTCTACTGTCTCAGAGGAGTAAGGCAAGGGGATCCCTTCTCTCCCCTCCTTTTTGTCCTTGCCGCTGACCTGCTACAGTCAATCATGAACAGAGCTATGAACCTGGGTCTTCTTACTCCTCCTTTGCAAGTGCAGTCATGCTCAGATTTTCCAATTGTGCAGTATGCAGATGATACTTTGATTCTCATGCAAGCTGATGCCACTCAACTCCACTGCCTAAAAGCTCTACTTCACACTTTTGCAGATGCTACTGGTTTAAAGGTCAACTATAACAAATCCAACCTCATATCTATAAATGTCAATGATGAGAAAATGGAAATACTGACAGGTACTTTGAACTGCAAGAAGGGATCATTTCCTTTTAATTACCTGGGCATGCCTCTTGGACCTTTAAAACCAACAGTGGAACAATGTTTGCCTCTTGTTAACGGAATTGCTAAAAAGTTAGTGGGTTTATCCTCTTTTATGACCCTTTCTGGAAGGATGCTTCTAGTCAAGTCAGTGTTCAATTCTCTAATTATATATTTCATGGGCTGCCTGGATGTGCCTATAACCATCAAAAACTAAGTTAACAAATACCTAAGACATTGTCTTTGGAGGGGACCGGATTTGGAAGACCACAAACCTGCTATGGTAGCATGGTCCACTATTTGTAGACCAAAAAATCAGGGTGGCCTTGGAGTGATGAACATCTTTGTGCAAAATCAAGCTCTTTTGCTCAAAAATCTCCACAAATTTTATAATAGGGAGAACATTGCTTGGGTCAACCTCATTTGGGAGGCTTACTATAATAATGGCATCCTGCCTGGGCAAAAATGGGAAGGATCCTTTTGGTGGAAGTGCAATTTGAGGCTCATTGACAGTTATAAATCCATGGCAAGATGCACAATTGGAGATGGCAAATCTGCTCTGTTTTGATCTGACCTATGGCACTCTGCCTGTCTGAATCAATTCTTTCCTCATCTATACTCCTTTGTAAAAGATCAGAACCTCTCTGTGCAGAGGGTGCTTTAGTATGATTACTTGGAAGACTTATTTCACCTGCCACTGACTCAAGAAGCCTTCTTGGAATTTGAGATGATGGAGGAGATTTGTGATACCTCAAGAGGATCTGATTTTAGAGAGCACTTGGACTCATGGAGTTATATGTGGGGAAACAATACTTTTTCTGTGGCCAGAGCTTACAAAATTTTGATAGGAGTCAAAATTGTTCCTCCACAGTTCACTTGGATTTGGAAGAGTTCTTGCCAGCCTAAACACAAGGTATTCTTCTGGAGACTTCTGCACGATAGGCTAAACACAAGGAACCTTCTTAGGAGGAAAACTTTTCATCTAGAAAACTATAATTGTGCTACCCTAAGTTGTCTGCAAGAAGAAACTCTGCAGCACCTGTTTTGGACTTGCCCTTTTGCATCTTCTTGTTGGGATACCCTATGTCCCAACAGACAAAGAAATCTCACCATCATGGAAGCTATTCCAGACCTAAGAGGTAATCTACAACAACCTTTCTCTATGGAGATCATTATGATTGCATCATGGGCAATTTGGATCATCAGGAATGATAAGATATTCAACAACATCCCTACCAGCATTGACAGATGGAAATTCATCTTCCTCTCAGAGATCAAACTGCTCAAATTCAGAATTAAGGAGAAGTTTGCTGCTTCTTTTATTTCTTGGTTGGACAGTCTTGTCCTATAAAATATTGTATTTTTTCTGTTTGGTTTAGTACAAGTAGTTCTTTTGTTTCTTTAGGGCTTATCTCAAGCCTTGTATATTTGTACTCTTTGTTTTTATCAATAATATAAAAATTGCAGTGGGGTTTTGCCCTACTGTGCATAGTCAAAAAAAAATGTTTCCCCGGCAGAATAGCTCCGACGGAGCCCTAGATTGGTCCTGCCCAGGTTCCACCTTAAGACGGCGGTGCTTCGTCCTGAAAGCTTTTCTCTTATTTTTTCCAGGGTAAAAGACACCACATAGCAGAAGATGGGAGTTAGAGGCCTGCCGGGGGCGCACCCAGGGGGGTTGGGTGTGCCCTCCACCCTCGCGGTTGACTGGTGGCCCTCCTCTGGTGCTTTCTTCTTCCAATATTTTTAATATATTCCAAAACTGATCTCTGTGAAGTTTCAGGACTTTTGGAGTTATGCAGAATAGGTCTCTAATATTTGCTCCTTCTCTAGTCCAGAATTCCAGCTGCCGGCATTCTCCCTCTTCATGTAAACCTTATAAAATAAGAGAGAAGGGACATAAGTATTGTGATATAATGTGTAATAACATCCCATAATGCAATAAATATTGACATAAAATCATGATGAAAAATGGACGTATCAGGGCGCCTCTTGGCCTCTCCCCTCCCCCTCCCACCTATATATATGTGGGGGCACCCCTAGCACACACCAGACAATTTCCTAGCCGTGTGTGGTGCCCCCTCCACCGTTTACTTCCCCGGTCATATTTTCATAGTGCTTAGGCGAAGCCCTATAGGGATCACTTCACCATCACCATCACCATGCCGTCATGCTGATGGAACTCATATACTACCTTGACGTCTTGCTGGATCAAGAAGGCGAGAGACATCACCGAGTTGAACGTGTGCAGAACTCGGAGGTGCCGTACATTCGGTACTCGATCGGTGGATCGCGAAGAAAGTTCAACTACATCAACCGCGTTGTGAAATGCTTCCGCTTACGGTCTACGAGGGTACATAGACACACTCTCCCCCTCGTTGCTATGCATCTCCATGGATAGATCATTGATGACCCACAAGTGTAGGGGATCTATCATAGTCCTTTCGATAAGTAAGAGTGTCGAACCCAACGAGGAGCAGAAGGAAATGACACATGGTTTTCAAAAGGTATTCTCTGCAAGCACTGAAATTGTAGGTAACAGATAGTTTTGTGATAAGATAATCTGTAACGGGTAACAAGAAATGAAAGTAAATAAGGTGCAGCAAGATGGCCCAATCCTTTTTGTAGCAAAGGACAAGCCTGGACAATTTCTTATAATGAGAAAAGCGCTCTTGAGGACACATGGGAATTATCGTCAAGCTAGTTTTCATCACTTTCATATGATTCACGTTCGTTACTTTGATAATTTGATATGTGGGTGGACCGGTGCTTGGGTACTACCCTTTCTTGGACAAGCATCCCACTTATGATTAACCCCTATTGCAAGCATCCACAACTACAAAAGAAGTATTAAGGTAAACCTAACCATAGCATGAAACTAGTGGATCCAAATCAGCCCCTTACGAAGCAACACATAAACTAAGGTTTAAGCTTCTGTCACTCTAGCAACCCATCATCTACTTATTACTTCCCAATGGCTTCCTCTAGGCCCAAATAATGGTGAAGTGTCATGTAGTCGACGTTCACATAACACCACTAGAGAGACAACATACATCTCATCAAAATATCGAACGAATACCAAATTCACATGACTACTAATAGCAAGATTTCACCCATGTCCTCAGGAACAAACGTAACTACTCACAAAGCATATTCATGTTCATGATGAGAGGAGTATTAATATGCATTAAGGATTTGAACAAATGATCTTCCACTGGATAAACCAACTAGCATCAACTACAAGGAGTAATCAACACTACTAGCAACCCACAGGTACCAATCTGAGGTTTGGGTACAAAGATTGGATACAAGAGATGAACTAGGGTTTGAGAGGAGATGGTGCTGGTGAAGATTTTGATGGAGATTGACCCCCTCCCGATGAGAGGGTCGTTGGTGATGACCATGGTGATGATTTCCCCCTCCCGGAGGGAAGTTTCCCCGGCAGAACAGCTCCGCCGGAGCCCTAGATTGGTTCCGCCTTGTGGCGGCGGAGTTTCGTCCCGTAAGCTTGCTTATGATTTTTTCCACGGTAAAAGACTTCATATAGCAGAAGATGGGCACCAGAGCGCCACCAGGGGGCCCATGAGGCAGGGGGCACCCCCAGTAGTGGTGGGCGCGCCCCCACCTGTTGGGTAACATAGTAATTTCAGAAAAAATCCCACGCACACGCAAGAGCATGGTGATGCATAGCAACGAGAGGGGAGAGTGTAGTCCACGTACCCTCATAGACCAAAAGCGGAAGCGTTAGCACAACGCGGTTGATGTAGTCGTATGTCTTCATGATCCGACCGATCAAGTACTGAATGCACGACACCTCTGAGTTCAGCACACGTTCAGCTCAATGACGTCCCTCGAACTCTGATCCAGCCGAGCTTTGAGGGAGAGTTCCGTCAGCATGATGGTGTGGTGACGATGATGATGTTCTACCGATGCAGGGCTTCGCCTAAGCACCGCAACGATATTATCAAGGTGGATTATGGTGGAGGGGGGCACCGCACATGGCTAAGAGATCAATGATCAATTGTTGTGTCTCTGGGGTGCCCCCCTGCCCCCATATATAAAGGAGCAAGGGGAGGAGGCGGTCGACCAGGGAGAGGCGCGTCAAGAGGGGGTGTCCTACTCCCACTAGGAGTAGGACTCCTGCCTTTCCTAGTAGTAGGAGAGGGGGAAGGAAATGGAGAGGAGGAGAAGGAAAGAGGGGGCCGACCCCCCTTGCCCTAAACTAATTCGGTTTGGGCCTTGGGGGGGCGCGCCCCACACTCCCCTTATTCTCCTCTATTTCCACTAAGGCCCATGTAGGCCCATTAAGCCCCTCGGGGGGTTCCGGTAACCCCCCCCGGTACTCCGGTATATATCCGATAACCCCCGGAACCATTCCAGTGTCCGAATATAGTCATCCAATATATCAATCTTTATGTCTTGACCATTTCGAGACTCCTCGTCATGTCCGTGATCACATCCGGGACTCCAAACTATCTTCGGTACATCAAAACAATAAACTCATAATATAACCGTCATCTAACTTTAAGCGTGCGGACCCTACGGGTTTGAGAACTATGTAGACATGACCGAGACACGTCTCCGGTCAATAACCAATAGCGGAACCTGGATGCTCGTATTGGCTCCTACATATTCTACGATGATCTTTATCAGTCAAACCGACATATGTTGTTCCCTTTGTCATCGGTATGTTACTTTCCCGAGATTCGATCATAGGTATCTTAATACCTAGTTCAATCTCGTTACCGGCAAGTCTCTTTATCGTTATGTAATGTATCATCCCGTAACTAACTCATTAGCTACATTGCTTGCAAGGATTATGGTATTGTACATTATCGAGAGGGCCCAGAGATACCTCTCCGACAATCGGAGTGACAAATCCTAATCTTGAAATACGCCAACTCAACATGTACCTTCGGAGACACCTGTAGAGCTCCTTTATAATCACCCAGTTACGTTGTGACATTTGGTAGCACACAAAGTGTTCCTCCGGTAAACGGGAGTTGCATAATCTCATAGTCATAAGAACATGTATAAGTCATGAAGAAAGCAATAGCAACATACTAAACGATCAAGTGCTAAGCTAACGGAATGGGTCAAGTCAATCACATCATTCTCTAATGATGTAATCCCGTTAATCAAATGACAACTCATGTCTATGGCTAGCAAACTTAACCATCTTTGATTCAACGAGCTAGTCAAGTAGAGGCATACTAGTGACACTATGTTTGTCAATGTATTCACACATGTATTATGTTTCCGGTTAATACAATTCTAGCATGAATAATAAACATTTATCATGAAATAAGGAAATAAATAATATCTTTATTATTGCCTCTAGGGCATATTTCCTCCTGTGTCCCACTTGCACTAGAGTCAATAATCTAGTTCACATCACCATGTGATTTAACACTAATATTCACATCTGCATGTGATTAACACCCATAGTTCATATCGTCATGTGACCAACGCCCAAAGGGTTTACTAGAGTCAATAATCTAGTTCACATCGATACATGATTAACACCCAAAGAGTACTAAGGTGTGATCATGTTTTGCTCATGAGAGAAGTTTAGTCAACGGGTCTATCACATTGAGAGTCGTATGTATTTTGCAAATATTCTATGTCTACAATGCTCTGCATGGAGCTACTCTAGCTAATTGCTCCCACTTTCAATATGTATCCAGATTGAGATTAGATTCATCTGGATCAGTGTCAAAACATGCATTGACGTAACCCTTTATGACAAACCTTTTTTTTCACCTCCATAATCGAGAAACATATCCTTATTCCACTAAGGATAATTTTGACCCATGTCCAGTGATCTACTCCTAGATCACTATTGTACTCCCTTGCCAAACTCAGGGCAGGGTATACAATAGGTCTGGTCCATAGCATGGCATACTTTATAGAACCTATGACTCAGGCATAGGGAATGACTTTCATTCTCTTTCTATTTTCTGCCGTGGTCGGGATTTGAGTCTTACTCAATTTCACACCTTTGCAACACAGGCAAGAACTCTTTCTTTGACTGTTCCATTTTGAACTACTTCAAAATCTTGTCAAGGTATGTACTCATTGAAAATCTTATCAAGCGTCTTGATCTATCTCAATAGATCTTGATGCTCAATATGTAAGTAGCTTTACTGAGGTCTTTCTTTTGAAGAACTCCTTTCAAATACTCCTTTATGCTTTCTAGAAAATTCTACATCATTTCTGATCAACAATATGTCACTCACATATACTTATCAGAAAGGTTGTAGTGCTCCCACTCACTTTATTGTAAATACAGGCTTCACCACAAGTATGTATAAAACTGTATGCTTTGATCAACTTATCAAAGCGTATATTCCAACTCCGAGATGCTTGCACCAGTCCATAGATGGATCACCAGAGATTGCACATTTTGTTAGCACCTTTAGGATCGACAAAACCTTCTGGTTGCATCATATACAACTCTTCTTTAAGAAATCCATTAAGGAATGCAGTTTTGACATCCATTTGCCAAATTTCATAAAATGTGGCAATTGCTAACATGATTCGGACAGACTTTCAAGCATCGTTACGAGTGAGAAAATCTCATTGTATTCAACACCTTGAACTTGTCAAAAACCTTTTTCGACAATTCGAGCTTTGTAGATAGTAACACAACTATCAGCGTTCGTCTTCCTCTTGAAGATCCATTTATTTTCAATGACTCACCGATCATCGGGCAAGTAAATTAAAGTCCATACTTTCTTCTCATAAATGGATCCCATCTCAGATTTCATGACCTCAAGCCATTTCGCGAAATCTGGGCTCATCATCACTTCCTCATAGTCTGTAGGTTCGTCATGGTCAAGTAACATGACCTCCAGAACAGGATTACCATACCACTCTGGTGCGGATCTTGCTCTGGTTGACCTACGAGGTTTGGTAGTAACTTGATCCTAAGTTTCATGATCATCATCATTAACTTCCTCACTAATCAGTGTAGGCATCACTGGAACTGATTTCAGTGATGAACTACTTTCCAATAAGGAAGCAAGTATAGTTACCTCATCAAGTTCTACTTTCCTCCCACTCACTTCTTTCGAGAGAAACTCCTTCTCTAGAAAGGATCCATTATTAGCAACGAATATCTTGCCTTCGGATCTGTGATAGAAGGTGTACCCAACAGTTACTTTTGGGTATCCTATGAAGATGCACTTCTCCGATTTGGGTTCGAGCTTATCAGGTAGAAACTTTTTCACATAAGCATCACAGCCCCAAACTTTAAGAAATGACAACTTTGGTTTCTTGCCAAACCACAGTTCATAAGGCGCCGTCTCAACGGATTTTGATGGTGCCCTATTTAAAGTGAATGCAGCTGTCTCTAATGCATAACCCCAAAATGATAGTGGTAAATCAGTAAGATACATCATAGATCGCACCATATCCAATAAAGTGCGGTTACGACATTCAGACACACCATTACGCTGTGGTGTTCCATGTGGCGTGAGCTGTGAAACTATTCCACATTGTTTTTAAATGAAGGCCAAACTCGTAACTCAAATATTCTCCTCCACAATCAGATCGTAGAAACTTTATTTTCTGGTTACGATGATTCTCCACTTCACTCTGAAATTCTTTGAAGTTTTCAAACGTTTCAGACTTGTGTTTCATTAAGTACATATACCCATATCAGCTCAAATCATCTGTGAAGGTTAGAAAATAATGATACTCACCACGAGCATCAACACTCATTGGATTGCATACATCGGTATGTATTATTTCCAACAAGTCAATAGCTCGTTCCATTGTCCCGGAGAACGGAGTTTTAGTCATCTTACCCAAAAGGCACGGTTTGCAAGCATTAAATGATTCATAACCAAGTGATTCCAAAAATCCATCTTTATGGAGTTTCTTCATGCGCTTTACACCAATATGACCTAAACAGCAGTGCGACAAATAAGTTGCACTATCATTATCAACTTTGCATCTTTTGGCATCAATATTATGAATATGTGTATCACTACGATCGAGATCCAACAAACTATTTTCTTTGGGTGTATGACCATTGAAGGTTTTATTCATGTAAACAGAACAACAATTATTCTCTGACTTTAAATGAATAACCGTATTGCAACAAACATGATCAAATCATATTCATGCTCAATGCAAACGCCAAATAACATTTATTTAGGTTTAACACTAATCCTGAAAGTATAGGGAGTGTGCGATGATAATCATATCAATCTTGGAACTACTTCCAACACACATCGTCACTTAACCCTCAACTAGTCTCTCTTTATTCTGTAACTCCTGGTTCGAGTTACTAATTTTTAGCAACCGAACAAGTATCAAATACTCAGGGGCTACTATAAACACTAGTATGGTACACATCAATAACCTGTATATCAAATATACCCTTGTTCACTTTGCCATCCTACTTATTCACCAAATATTCAGAGAATTTCCACTTCCAGTGACCATTTCCTTTGCAGTAGAAGCACTCAGTTTCAGGCTTTGGTCCAGTTTTGGGCTTCTTCATGGGAGTGACAACTTGCTTGCCATTCTACTTGAAGTTCCCTTTCTTTCCCTTTGCCCTTTTCTTGGCATTAGTGGTCTTGTCAATCATCAAAACTTGATGCTCTTTCTTGATTTCTACCTTCGTCGATTTCAACATCACGAAGAGCTCGGGAATCGTTTTTGTCATCCCTTGCATACCATAGTTCATCATGAAGTTCTGGTAACTTGGTGATGGTGACTAGAGAACTCTTTCAATCACTATCTTATCTGGAAGATTAACTCCCACTTGATTCAAGCGATTGTAGTACCCAGACAATCTGAGCACATGCTCACTAGTTGAGCAATTCTCCTCCATCTTTTAGCTATAGAACCTTTTGGAGACTTCATATCTCTCAAGTCGGGTATTTGCTTGAAATATTAACTTCAACTCCTCAAACATCTCATATGGTCCATGACGTTCAAAACGTCTTTGAAGTCCCGATTCTAAGCCGTTAAGTATGGTGCACAAAACTATCGAGTAGTCATCATATTGAGCTAGCCAAATGTTCATAACGTCTGCATCTCCTCCTACAATAGGTCTGTCACCTAGCGGTGCATTAAGGACATAATTCTTCTATGCAGCAATGAGGATAAACCTCAGATTACGGACCTAGTCCGCATCATTTCTACTATCATTTCTCAACTTAGTTTTCTCTAGGAACACATATAAAACATAGGGAAGCAACAACATGAGCTATTGATCTACAACATTATTTGAAAAATACTATCAGGACTAAGTTCATGATAAATTAAAGTTCAATTAATCATATTACTTAAGAACTCCCACTTAGATTGACATCCCTCTAATCATCTAAGTGATCACGTGATCCAAATCAACTAAACCATGTCCGATCATCACGTGAGATGGAGTAGTTTTCAATGGTGAACATCACTATGTTTATCATATCTACTATACGATTCACGCTCGACCTTTCGGTCTCAATGTTCCGAGGCCATATCTGTATATGCTAGGCTTGTCAAGTTTAACATGAGTATTCCGCGTGTGCAACTGTTTTGCACCCGTTGTATTTGAACGTAGAGCCTATCACACCCGATCATCACGTGGTTTCTCAGCACAAAGAACTTTCGCAACGGTGCATACTCAGGGAGAACACTTATACCTTGAAATTTAGTGAGAGATCATCTTATAATGCTACCGTCAATCAAAGAAAAATAAGATGCATAAAGGATAAACATCACATGCAATCAATATAAGTGATATGATATGGCCATCATCATCTTGTGCTTGTGATCTCCATCTCCGAAGCACCGTCGTGATCACCATCGTCACCGGCGCGACACCTTGATCTTCATCGTAGTATCGTTGTCGTTTCGCCACCTATTGCTTCTATGACTATCGCTACCGCTTAGTGATAAAGTAAAGCAATTACAGGGCGATTTCATTGCATACAATAAAGCGATAACCATATGGCTCCTGCCAGTTGCCGATAACTTTGTTACAAAACATGATCATCTCATACAATAAAATTTAGCATCATGTCTTGACCATATCACATCACAACATGCCTTGCAAAAACAAGTTAGACGTCCACTACTTTGTTGTTGCAAGTTTTACGTGGCTGCTACGGGCTGAGCAAGAACCGTTCTTACCTACGCATCAAAAACACAACGATAGTTCGTCAAGTTAGTGCTGTTTTAACCTTCTCAAGGACCGGGCGTAGCCACACTCGGTTCAACTAAAGTTGGAGAAGCTGACACCCGCTAGTCACCTGTGTGCAAAGCACGGCGGTAAAACCAGTCTCGCGTAAGCGTACGCGTAATGTCGGTCCGGGCCGCTTCATCCAACAATACTGCCGAACCAAAGTATGACATGCTGGTAAACAATATGACTTGTATCGCCCACAACTCACTTGTGTTCTACTCGTGCATATAACATCTACGCATAAAACCAGGCTCGGATGCCACTGTTGGGTAACGTAGTAATTTCAAAAAAAATCCAACGCACACGCAAAATCATGGTGATGCATAGCAATGAGAGGGGAGAGTGTAGTACACGTACCCTCATAGACCGAAAGCGGAAGCATTAGCACAACACGGTTGATGTAGTCGTATGTCTTCACGATCCGGCCGATCAAGTACCGAACACACGACACCTCCGAGTTCAGCACACGTTCAGCTCGATGACGTCCCTTGAACTCCGATCTAGCCGAGATTTGAGGGAGAGTTCCGTCAGCACGACAGTGTGGTGACAATTATGATGTTCTACCGACGCAGGGCTTCGCCTAAGCACCACAACGATATTATCGAGGTGGATTATGGTGGAGGGGGGCACCGCACACGGCTAAGAGATTAATGATCAATTGTTGTGTCTCTGGGGTGCCCCCTGCCCCCGTATATAAACGAGCAAGGGGAGGAGGCGGCCGGCCAGGGAGAGGCACGCCAGGAGGGGGTGTCCTACTCCCACTAGGAGTAGGAATCCTCCCTTTCCTAGTAGGAGTAGGAGAGGGGGAAGGAAAGGGAGAGGAGGAGAAGGAAAGAGGGGCCCGGCCCCCTTGACCTAAACCAATTCGGTTTGGGCCTTGGGGGGTGCACCCCACACTCCCCTTGCTGTCCTCTATTTCCACTAAGGCCCATGTAGGCCCATTAAGCCCCCCGGGGGGTTCCGATAACCCCCCGGTACTCCGGTATATATCCGATAACCCTCGAAACCATTCCGGTGTCCAAACATAGTCGTCCAATATATCAATCTTTATGTCTCGACCATTTCGAGACTCCTCGTCATGTCCGTGATCACATCCGGGACTCCGAACTATCTTCGGTACATCAAAACAATAAACTCATAATATAACGGTCATCTAACTTTAAGCGTGCGGACCCTACGGGTTCGAGAACTATGTAGACATGACCGAGACACGTCTCCGGTCAATAAGCAATAGTGGAACCTGGATGCTCATATTGGCTCCTACATATTCTACGAAGATCTTTATCGGTCAAATCGCATAACAACATACGTTGTTCCCTTTGTCATCGGTATGTTACTTGCCCGAGATTCGATCGTCGGTATCTTAATACCTAGTTCAATCTCGTTACCAGCAAGTCTCTTTACTCGTTATGTAATGTATCATCCCATAAATAACTCATTAGCTACATTGCTTGCAAGGCTTATAGTGATGTACATTACCGAGAGGGCCCAGAGATACCTCTCCGACAATCGGAGTGACAAATCCTAATCTTGAAATACGCCAACTCAACATGTACCTTCAGAGACACATTTAGAGCTCCTTTATAATCACCCGGTTATGTTGTGACGTTTGGTAGCACAGAAAGTGTTCCTACAGTAAACGGGAGTTGCATAATCTCATAGTCATAGGAACATGTATAAGTCATGAAGAAAGCAATAGCAACATACTAAACGATCAAGTGCTAAGCTAACGGAATGGGTCAAGTCAATCACATCATTCTCTAATGATGTGATCCCATTAATCAAATGACAACTCATGTCTATGGCTAGGAAACTTAACCATCTTTGATTCAACGAGCTAGTCAAGTAGAGGCATACTAGTGACACTATGTTTGTCTATGTATTCACACATGTATTATGTTTCCGGTTAATACAATTCTAGCATGAATAATAAACATTTATCATGAAATAAGGAAATAAATAATAACTTTATTATTGCCTCTAGGGCATATTTCCTTCACCACCCTCGTGGCCAGGGTGTGGGCCCCCTCTGGTACTTCTTTCGCTCAATAATTCTTATTAATCCCAAAAATGACTTTCGTGGAGTTTCAGGACTTTTGGAGCTGTGTAGAATAGGTTTCCAATATTTGCTCCTTCTCCAGCCCAGAATCCTAGCTTCCGGTATTCTCCCTCTTCATGATAAACCTTGTAAAATATGAGAGAATAGCCATAAGTATTGTGACATAACGTGTAATAACAGCCATAATGCAATAAATATCTATATAAAAGCATGATGCAAAATGGACGTATCAATCATTGCATGTGCGTAGATTTTTTTTGTTTTCCATGCAACGATACCCAACAGTGGCATCATGAGCCAGGTCTATGCATAGATGATATGCACGAGTAGAACACAAAGAGTTGTGGGCGGTGATAGTCATACTCCTTACCACCAACGTCTTATTTTGATTCGGCAGTATTGTGGGATGAAGCGGCTCGGACCAACCTTACATGTCCACTTACATGAGACCGGTTTCACCGACAGATATGCAACTAGTTTTGCATAAAGGTGGCCGGCGGGTGTCTATTTCTCCTACTTTAGTTGAATCGAATTTGACTATGGTCGGTCCTTGAAGAAGGTTAAAACAACAAACTTGATGAAACACCATTGTGGATTTATGCGTAGGTAAGAATGGTTCTTGCTAGAAACCCGTAGCAGTCACGTAAAACTTGCAACAATAGAGTAGAGGACGTCTAACTTGTTTTTGAAGGGTAGGTTGTGATGTGATATGGTCAAGACATGATATGATATACGTTGTTGTATGAGATGACCATGTTTTGTAAATTTATCGACAACGGCAGGAGCCTTATGGTTGTCTCTTTATTATATGAAATACAAAGCCATGTAATTGCTTTACTTTATCGCTATGAATTAGCAATAGTTGTAGAAGCAATAGTTGGCGAGACGACCACGACGCTACGATGGAGATTAAGGTGTCGAGCCGGTGACGATGGAGATCATGACGATGCTTTGGAGATGGATATCAAAAGCGTGATAACCCACACGTATAGGGGATCGCAACATTTTTCGAGGGTAGAGTATTCAACCCAAATTTATTGATTCGACACAAGGGGAGCCAAAGAATATTCTCAAGTATTAGCAGCTGAGTTGTCAATTCAACCACACCTGAAAGACTTAATATCTGCATCAAAGTATTTATTATCAAAGTAGTATTGAAGTAACGGTAATGGTAACGGTGGCAAAAGTAATAGTAGCAGTTTTGTAGCAATCATAACAGTGGCAACGGAGAAGTAACTTAGCAAAGATCAATATGAAACGAGCTCGCAGGCAATGGATCAATGATCAATAATTATGTCGGATGGCATTCATCATGCAACAGTTATAACATAGGGTGATACATAACTAGGTCCAATTCATCAATATAATGTAGGCATGTATTCCAAATATAGTCATACGTGCTTATGAAAAAGAACTTGCATGGCATCTTTTGTCCTACCCTCCCATGGTAGCGGGGTCCTATTGGAAACTAAGGGATATTAAGGCCTCCTTTTAATAGAGTACCAGACCAAAGCATTAGCACTTAGTGAATACATGAACTCCTCAAAGTATGGTCGTCACCGAGAAGTGTCCCGACCATTTATCACTCCGGGGTTGCCGGATCATAACACGTAGTAGGTGACTATAACTTGCAAGATAGGATCAAGAACACACATATATTCATGAAAACATAATAGAATCAGATCTGTAATCATGGCACTTGGGCCCTAGTGACAAGCACTAGGCATAGCAAAGTGATAGCAACATCAATATTAGAACATAATGGATAATAGGGATCAAACCCTAACAAAACTAACTCGATTACATGGTAAATCTTATCCAACCCATCACCATCTAGCAAGCCTACGATGGGATTACACACGCACGTGGCTGAGCATCATGAAATTGGTGATGGAGGATGGTTGATGATGACGATGGCCAAGGATTCCCCTCTCCGGAGCCCTGAACGGACTCCGGATCTGCCCTCTCGAGGAAGAACAGGGCTTGGCGGCGGCTCTGTATCATAAAATGCGATGAATCCTTCGCCCCTATTTTTTTTCTCCCCGGACATGAATATATGGAGTTGGAGTTGAAGTCGGTGGAGGTCCAGGGGGGCCCACAAGGACAGAGGGTGCACCCTAGGGGGATGGGCGCGCCCCCACCCTTGTGGCCAGGATGTGGGCCCCCTTCGGTTGATTCTTTTGCCAATATTTTTTATTTATTCCAAAAGTTATCTCCATGAAGTTTCAGGTCATTCCGAGAACTTTTATTTCTGCACAAAAATAACACCATGGCAATCCTGCTGAAAACAACGTCAATCCGGGTTAGTTCCATTCAAATCATGCAAATTAGAGTCCAAAACAAGGGCAAAAGAGTTTGGCAAAGTAGATACGATGGAGATGTATCAACTCCCCCAAGCTTAACCCATTGCTTGTCCTCAAGCAATTCAGTTGATAAACCGAAAGTGATAAAGAAAAACTTTTACAAACTCCGTTTGATCTTGTTGTTGCAAATATGTAAAGCCAACATTCAAGTTTTCAGCAAAGATTAAGAACTAACCATATTCACAATAACATTTAGGTCTCATGTTCACTCATTTCAATGGCATAATCAACTAGCGAGTAATAATAATAAATCTCGGATGACAACACTTTCTCAAAACAATCATGATATGATGTAACAACATGGTATCTTGCTAGCCCTTTCTGAGACTGCAAAACATAAATGCAGAGCACCCTAAAGATCAAGGACTGACTAGATATTGTAATTCATGGCAAAAGAGATCCAGTCACAGTCATACTCAATATCAATTAATAACAATGCATACAAATGCCGGTGGTGCTCTCTAACTGGTGCTTTTTTATAAGAGGATGCTGACTCAACATAAAAGTAAATAGATAGCCCCTTCGCAGAGGGAAGTAGGGATTTGCAGAGGTGTCAGAGCTCGAGTTTTTAAAACAGAGATAAATAATATTTTGAGCAATATGCTTTCATTGTCAACATAACAACCAAGAGATCTCGGTATCTTCCATGCTACATACATTATAGGCGGTTACCAAACAGAATGGTAAAGTTTATACCCCCCACCACCACCAACAAGCACACTCCACGGCTGGTCCGAAACAACGGGTACCGTCCAACTAACAACAATCCTAGGGGAGTTCTGTTTGCAATTATTTTGATTTGATTTGAGTATGGGACTGGGCATCCCGGTTACCATCCATTTTCTCGTGAATGATGAGCAGAGTACACTCATCGTGAGAATAACCCACCTAGCATGGAAGATACTGACAACCCCCAGTTGCTACATGAGCGATTCGAGCATACAAAACAGAATTTCATTTGAAGGTTTAGAGTTTTGCACATGCAAATTTACTTGGAACGGTAGGTAAATACCACACATTGGTAGGTATGGTGGACTCATATGGAACAACTTTGGGTTTATGGAAGTGGATGCACAAGCAGTATTCTCGCTTAGTACAAGTGAAGGCTAGAAAGAGACTGGGAAGCGACCAACTAGAGAGCGACAACAGTCATAAACATGCATTGAGATTAACCAACACTGAGTGCAAGCATGAGTAGGATATAAATCACCATGAACATAAATATTGTGGAGGCTATGTTGATCTTATTTCAACTACATGCGTGAACATGTGCCAAGTCAAGCCACTCGAACCATTCAAAGGAGGATACCATCCTATCATACTACATCACAACCATTTTAATAGGATGTTGTCACGCAAGGTAAACCATTGTAAACTCCCAGCTAATTAAGCATGGCATGAGTAACTATAATATCTAATTGTCATTGCAAACATGTTTCAATCATAATAGGCTGAATCAGGAATGATGAACTAATCATATGTACAAAAACAAGATAGGTCGAGTTCATACCAGCTTTTCCTCATCTCAATCATTTCATCATATATCGTCATTATTTCCTTTCACTTGCACGACCGAACGGTGTGGCCAATAGTAATAGTGCATGTGCATTAGACTAAGCTGGAATCTGCAAACATTTATTCAAAGGAGAAGACAAGGTAATATGGGCTCTTTGTTAGATCAACAATAATGCATATGAGAGCCACTCATCATTTTCATCATGTCTTCTCCTCTCGACCCCCAAAGAAAAGAAAAGAATTCAAAGAAACACACCAAAATGTTTTTGGAGTTTTTGTTTTTCTGAAGAAAGTAAAACAAGAACGAGAAAAACTATTTGCACGGGAAAGCTCCCAACAAGCAAAAGAAGAACGAGAAATCTTTTTGGGTTTTCTTTAATAGTGCTACTACATAGACATGGAAAGTAAACTAGCTAGAATCTACAACTATTTTTTTTGGTTTTTCTCAAAGTTTTTCAAACACACAAGAAGAAAGCAAGAAAAGAAAATAAACTAGCATGGATAATACAATGAAAAAGTATGAGCACCGACAACTGGAATGAGTGTGTGAACATGAATGTAATGTCGGTGGGAAATACATACTCCCCCAAGCTTAGGCTTTTGGCCTAAGTTGGTCTAAGCCCGTGGATCAAAGTAGCCCACTCCAGTGTACTGAGGAGGATCCTGGGGGTTCCACTAGTTGGCGAGCTCTGCGGCTCCCACTGATAAATAGACTCCTGGTAAGGATCAGGTGATGGCTCAGGCTCAGGATCTGGGGATCGTGTCCCCTCCCAGTATGTGTGAATGTCCGCGGGTAAAACGAAGAACCTGCCTGAATGAATATCGAACAAAGTAGGTGAAGGCAAGGTAATAATCTGGAAAGTATCCTCGCTAAATACCAGGTTATAAATTAGTCTCTTTTCCATATCATAGCGAAGAAACTTATGTGCTACCATGCTTTCATAATCTAAATATATAGTGGGTAGCAACTTCTCCTCTTTTTCATAGTGCCTAATGGGTATCTCGAAGTGTTTAGCATGGCGGGAAGTGAAGATACCTCCAAAAATGGGGCCCTTCGTACGGTTTAAGCTCAACCATTTAGCAACCATAGCGCCTAAACTGAAAGTTCTATCAAGAAGTAAAGCATGGAGAAAAATGGCAAGGTCAGGAGCACTGAGGCCTCCACTATCCCTGTGGCCAATTAAACATCTACTAGCAAATAATGAGTAGTAACGCAGGACAGGAAAATGTATACTAGATGCTCTAGCCTCCGACACTTTTCTACTTTCCCCTATGTAATATCCTTAATATAATCTTCCACATCACTAGGACGGGCTTCCTCGATGCTACCCTCAAAAGGTAATTTGCAAACCTCACAAAAATCATAAAGCGTCAACTCTTTATGTTCATCATATAAATAAAACTCTACCGCAGGTGGTGATCTCCTAGCATGAAAATGAAAATTTTGCACAAAAGTATTAGTGAGTAGGAGATACCGATCACATTGGTCGTGGAGGAAGTCTGTGATGCCTGCATTCTCAGCCAAATAATAGAAATCCTCATAAATTCCGGTTGCCTCCAAGAATGCATCACTTGGCCATTCACACAGCCGAACCTCCGCGGTGCGAGGAAGGTTGTACTTGGGCTTTTCCTTCTCTTCATTTTCTTTCTCCTTCGAACCCCGACTCAAGGAGCCTCTCAACAATCTCCTTATCATTTTCTTCCTTTGAAAATTTCTGAAATTTTTAGCAACTCAAAATAAAAGTGAACCAAACTTAATAAAATTGATAAAAACTACTCCCGCAAGTGCCTAGAGGCTAAATCATGCATCAAAACTACTTTGGACCATATAAATATGACATGCAAGCTCAAGAACAGGGTCACCACAGCAGCAAAAATTTGCAATAAATAGAGCACTAGAACAAAAACTAATTGGACCATTGGAGGAGTCACATACCGAAGAACAATCCCCCAAAGCAGTTTTGTGAACGGAGCTTTGGGCAAGGAGATCGAAAATGGCAGCAAAATGAGCAAGAACACGGGTTTGAGCTACATGATGATTTTTTCTAGAGGAAGATGAAGTGGATGGGTACTGGAATAAGTGGAGGGGACCCACATGGGGTCCACAAGACAGGGGGCACCCAGGGGGTAGGGCGCGCCCTCCGTCCTTGTGGCTCACCGGTTCATCCCCCTGGTGTGTTCTTAGTGCCAGAATTTCTCAAATATTCTATAAAAAATCATACTAAATTTTCAGGGCATTTGGAGAACTTTTATTTCGGGGTATTTTTTATTGCATGGATAATTCAGAAAATAGACAGAAAACTATTTTTTGCTTTATTTAATCTAAATAACAAAAAGTAAAAGGATTGTACAGAAAGTTGTGCTTCCTGAATTCATCCATCTCATGCTCATCAAAAGGAATCCGTTAACAATGTTGATCAAGTCTTATTAACTAACTTCTTTCGAATAACATGAAACCGGAGAATTTTCGAATAACACTAGGTTACATCAATGGGGATATGCACGTTCCCGACAATAAGAATATCATATTTCTTTTTGACAGTAGGAAGAGGGAATTCAAAACCTCCAATAGTGATAGTTGAAATTTTTCCAATAGAATTGATTCTATGAACTTGAGGTTGTTTCTTCGGAAAGTGTACCATATGCTCATTACCATTAACATGAAAAGTGACATTGCCTTTGTTGCAATCAATAACAGCCCCTGCATCCAAAAAGGGTCTACCAAGGATAATCGACATACTGTCTTCTATAGGAATATCAAGAATAACACAGTCCGTTAAGATAGTAATGTTTGCAACCACAACATGCACATCCTCACAAATACCGATGGGTATAACAGTTGATTTATCAGCCATTTGCAAAGAGATTTCAGTAGGTGCCAACTTGTTCAAATCAAGTCTATGATATGAAGAGAAAGGCATAACACTAACATCGGCTCCAAGATCACATAGTTTCTTTTAATGGACCATGGTATAGTTGGTACTCCTAGGTCTCCTAGTTTCTTTGGTATTTCACCCTTAAAAGTATAATTAGCAAGCATGGTGGAAATTTCAGCTTCCGGTATCTTTATTTTATTTGTAACAATATCTTTCATATACTTAGCATAAGGAGGCATTTTAAGCATATCAGTCAAATGCATATGCAAAAAGATAGGTCTAATCATTTCAGCAAAGCGCTCAAAATCCTCATCATCCTTTTTCTTGGATGGCTTAGGACGAAAAGGCATGGGTTTCTGAACCCATGGTTCTCTTTCTTTACCGTGCTTCCTACCAACAAAGTCTCTATTATCGCAACGTTGATTCTTTGATTGTGGGTTATCAAGATCAACAACAGGCTCAATCTATACATCATTATCATTACCAGGTTGAGCATCAACATGAACATCACCATTAACATTATCATTAGGTTCATGTTCATCACTAGATTGTGTTTCAGCATCAGAAATAGAAATATCATTGGGATCTCAGGCGTGTTTATCACAGGTTCACTAGAAGCATTCAAAGTCCTATCTGTATTCTTTTTCTTTTTATTAGTAGGACTAGGTGCATCGGTATTAATTCTCTGAGAATCTTGCTCAATTCTCTTAGGATGGCTCTCAGGATACAAAGGTTCCTGGGTCATTTTACCACCTCTAGTCATAACCCTAACAACATTATCATTGTTCTTATTATTTAACTCATTGAGCAAATCATCTTATGCATTAACTACTTGTTCTACTTGAGTAGTATCCATGGAAGCATGTTTACTAATAAGCTTAAGCTCATTTTTAACTCTAGACATATAATCACTCAAGTGTTCAACCATATAAGCATTATGTTTCAATTGTTTACCAACATAAGCATTGAAGTTTTCTTGTTTAACAATAAAGTTATCAAACTCATCCAAGCATTGGCTAGCATACTTATTTTGCGGGATATCACCTTCATCAAATCTATATAGAGAATTTACCTCTACTACCTGTGTCGGGTTATGAAGACCATGTATTTCTTCAATAGGTAGTAAATTGTTAACATCTTCAGCTTTAATACCTTTTTCTTTCATAGATTTGTTTGCCTCTTGCATATCTTCAGGACCGAGAAATAGAATACCCCTTTTCTTTAGAGTTGGCTTAGGAGTTGGTTCAGGAAGCGTACAATCATTATCATTACTCAATATATTATTCAATAGCAATTCAGCTTGCTCAACAGTTCTTTCCCAGAAAACACAACCAACACAACTATCTACGTGGTCCCTAGAAGCATCGGTTAGTCCATTATAAAAGATATCAAATGTTTCATTTTTCTTGAGAGGAGGATCAGGCAAAGAATTAAGTAATTGGCAAAGCCTCCCCCAAGATTGTGGGAGACTCTCTTCTTCAATTTGCACAAAGTTAAATATTTCCCGTAAGGCAGCTTGTTTCTTATGAGCAGGAAAATATTTTGTAGAGAAGTAGTAAATCATATCCTGGGGACTACACACACAACCAGGAGCAAGAGAATTAAACCATATCTTAGTATCACCCTTTAGTGAGAAAGGAAAAAAAATTAAGAATATAGTAATACCAATTTTTTCCTCATGAGCAAATAGGGTGGCTATATCATTCAGTTTAGTAAGATGTGCCACAACAGTTTCAGATTCATAACCATGGAAAGGATCAGATTCAACCAAAGTAATTAACTCAGGGTCGACAGAGAATTCATAATCCTTATCAGTAACACAGATAGGTGAAGTAGCAAACTTAGGATCATATTGCATTCTAGCATTCAAAGATTTTTCTTTCAGCTTAGCTAACAATTTCTTAAGATCATCTCTATCATTGCAAGCAAGAAAGTCTCTAGCAGTTTCTTCATCCATAATATAACTTTGGTACAATAGGCAATTCATATCTAGGGGGAGAATCATAATCTTCAGTTTCAATAATTTCATTCTCTCTAACCCTAGCAAGTTGTTCATCAAGAAATTCACCTAGTGGCATAGTCTTATCAAGCAGAGAAGTAGTATCATCATAAGCATCATGCATAGCAGAAGTGGCATCATCAGTAACATGCGACATATCAGAATCAATAGCAGGTGTAGGTGTCGCAAGTTTACTCAAAACAGAAGGTGAATCAAGTGCAGGGCTAGATGTCAGTTCCTTACCTCCCCTCGTAGTTGAGAGAAAAATCTTGGTTCTTTGATCTTTCAAATTCCTCATAGTGATCAACAGATATAAGTCCCAAGTGACTCAGAGAATAGAGCTATACCCCCCGGCAACGGTGCTAGAAAAAGGTCTTGATAACCCACAAGTATAGGGGATCGCAACAGTTTTCGAGGGTAGAGTATTCAACCCAAGTTTATTGATTCGACACAAGGGGAGCCAAAGAATATTCTCAAGTATTAGCATCTGAGGTATCAATTCAACCACACCTGAAAGATTTAATATCTGCAACAAAGTATTTAGTAGCAAATTAGTATGGAAGTAACGGTAACGGTGGCAAAAGTAATAGTAGTAGTTTTGTAGCAATCGTAACAGTGGCAGTGGAGAAGTAACTTAGCAAAGATCAATATGAAATGAGCTCACAGGCAATGGATCAATGATGGATAATTATGTCGGAAAGCATTCATCATGCAACAGTTATAATATAGTGTCATACAGAACTAGCTCCAATTCATCAATATAATGTAGGCATGTATTCCGAATATAGTCATACATGCTTATGGAAAAGAACTTGCATGACATCTTTTGTCCTACCCTCCCATGGCTGTGGGGTCCTATTAGAAACTAAGGGATATTAAGGCCTCCTTTTAATAGAGTAGCAGACCAAAGCATTAGCACTTAGTGAATACATGAACTCCTCAAACTACGGTCATCACTGGGAAGTGTCCCGACTATTGTCACTCTGAGGTTGCCGGATCATAACACGTAGTAGGTGACTATAACTTGCAAGATAGGATCAAGAACACACATATATTCATGAAAACATAATAGGTTCAGATCTGAAATCATGGCACTCGGGCCCTAGTGACAAGCATTAGGCATAGCAAAGTGATAGCAACATCAATCTTAGAACATAATGGATACTAGGGATCAAACCCTAACAAAACTGACTCAATTACATGGTAAATCTCAATCCATCACCGTCCAGCAAGCCTACGATGGAATTACTCACGCACGGTGGTGAGCATCATGAAATTGGTGATGGAGGATGGTTGATGATGATGCTGGCGATGGATTCCCCTCTCTGGAGCCCCGAATGGACTCCAGATCTGCCCTCTCGAGGAAGAACATGGCTTGGCGGCGGCTCCGTATCGTAAAATGCGGTGAAACCTTCTTCCCTTTTTTCTCTCCCCGAACGTGAATATATGGAGTTGGAGTTGAGGTCGGTGGAGGTCCAGGGGGCCCACAAGGACAGAGGGCGCGCCCCCACCCATGTGGCCAAGGTGTGGGCCCCCTTCGGTTGATTCTTTCGCCAATATTTTTTTAATTAATTCCAAAAGTTATCTCCGTGAAGTTTCAAGTCATTCTGAGAACTTCTATTTCTGCACAAAAATAACACCATGGCAATTCTGCTGAAAACAGCACCAGTCCAGGGTAGTTCCATTGAAATCATGCAAATTAGAGTCCAAAACAAAGGCAAAATAGTTTGAAAAAGTAGATATGATGGAGATAATCAAAGCACAAGATGATGGCCATATCATGTCACATATTTTGATTGCATGTGATGTTTGTCTTTTATGCATCTTATTTTGCTTAGTAGGGCGGTAGCATTGTAAGATGATCCTTTCAGTAAATTTCAAGGTATAAGTGTTCTCCCTGAATATGCACCGTTGCTACAGTTCGTTGTTTCGAGACACCACGTGATGATCGGGTGTGATAGACTCTACGTTCACATACAACGGGTGTAAGATAGTTTTACACATGAAGAATACTTGGGTTAAACTTGACAAGCCTAGCATGTATAGACATGGCCTCGGAACACTGGAGACTGAAAGGTCGAACGTGAATCATATAGTAGATATGATCAACATAGAGATGTTCACCATTGATGACTACCCCATCTCACGTGATGATCGGACATGGGTTAGTTGATTTGGATCACGTATCACTTAGATGACTTGATGGATGTCTATTTAAGTGGGAGTTCTTAAGTAATTTGATTAATTGAACTTAATTTATCATGAACTTAGTCCTGATAGTATTTGCATATCTATGTTGTAGATCAATAGCTCGCGATGTAGCTCCCTTATTTTTTGATATGTTCCTAGATAAAACTAAGTTGAAATATGATAGTAGCAATGATGCGGATTGGGTCCACGATCTAAGTATTATCCTCATTGCTGCAGAGAAGAATTATGTCCTTGATGCACCGCTAGGTGATAAACCAATTGCAGGAGAAAGAGTAGACGTTATGAACATTTGGCAAGCTCAATATGATGACTACTTGATAGTTTAGTGCGCCAAGCTTTACGGCTTAGAACTGGGACTTCAAAAAGTTTTGAACGCCACAGAGCATATGAGATGTTCCAAGAGCTGAAATTGGTATTTCAGACTCATGCCCATGTCGAGAGATATGAGACCTCTGACAAGTACTTCTCCTACAAGATGGATGAGAATAGCTCAGCCAATGAGCATGTGCTTAGAATGTCTGGGTACTACAATCGCTTGAATCAAGTGGGAGTTAGTCTTCCAGATAAGATAGTGATTGACAGAGTTCTCTAGTCACTATCACCAAGCTATTAGAACTTTGTGATGAACTATAATATGCAAGGGATGACGAAGACGATTCCCGAGCTCTTCACGATGCAGAAATTGGCGAAGGTAGAAATCAAGAAAGAGCATCAAGTGTTGATGGTTAACAAGACCACTAGTTTCAAGAAAAGGGTAAGGGAAAGAAACGGAATTTTGAGAAGAATGGCAAGCAAGTTGCCACTCCCGTGAAGAAGCCCAAAGCTGGACCTAAGCCTAAAACTGAGTGCTTCTACTGCAAAGGGAATGGTCTCTAAAAGCGGAACTACCCCAAATACTTGGTGGATTGTAAGGATGGCAAAGTGAACAAAGGTATATTTGATATACATGTTATTAATGTGTATCTTACTAGTGTTCGTAGTAACCCCTAGATATTTGATATTGGTTCAGTTGCTAAGATTAGCAACTCGAAACAGGAATTGTAGAATGAACAGAGACTAGTTAAGGGCAAGGTGACGATGTGTGTTGGAAGTGATTCCAATGTTGATACGATCACCGTCGCACACTCCCTCTACCTTCGGGATCACTGTTGAACCTAAATAAATGTTATTTGGTGTTTGCATTAAGCATGAATATGATTAGATCATGTTTATTGCGATATGGTTATTCATTTAAGTCAGAGAATAATTGTTATTCTGTTTACATGAATAAAACCTTCTATGGTCATTCACCCAATGTGAATGGTTTATTGAATCTCGATCATAGTGATACACATTCATAATATTGATGCCAAAAGATGCAAAGTTGATAATGACAGTGCAACATACTTGTGGCACTGCCGTTTAGGTCATATTTGTGTAAAGCGCATGAAGAAACTCCATGCAGATGGACTTTTGGAATCACTTGATTATGAATCATTTGATACTTGCGAACCATGCCTCATGGGAAAGATGACTAAAACTCTATTCTCCGGAACAATGGAGCGAGCCAATGACTTATTGGAAATAATATATATCGATGTATGCGGTCTGATGAGTTTTGAGGCACGCGGCGGGTATCGTTATTTTTTGACTTTCACAGATGATTTGAGCAGATATGAGTATATCTACTTAATGAAACACAAGTCTGAAATATTTGAAAAGTTCAAGGAATTTCAGAGTGAACTGGAGAATCATCATAACAAGAAAATAAAGTTTCTACGATCTGATCGCGGAGGTGAATATTTGAGTTACGACTTTGGCGTTCATAACCGTACTTTATTAGATATGGTGCGATCTATGATGTCTCTTACCGATTTACCACTATCGTTTTGGGGTTATGCATTAGAGACAGTGATACTTCCATTTTGCATCATGCTTTGATATTGATATTTATTGCATTATGGGCTGTTATTATTATGTCACAATACTTATGCCTTTTCTCTCTTATTTTACAAGGTTTACACGAAGAGGGAGAATGCCGGCAACTGGAATTCTGGGCTGAAAAGGAGCAAATATTAGAGACCTATTCTGCACAACTCCAAAAGTCCTGAAACTCCACGAAAGTTATTTTTGGAATTAATAAAAAATACTGAGCGGATAAAATACCATAGGGGGGCCACCCACCATCCACGAGGGTGGGGGCACGCCCTACCCCCCTAGGCGTGCCCCCCTGCCTCGTGGGCCACCTGTCAGCCCTCCGGTGCCCATCTTTGGATATATGAAGTCTTCCGCCCTGGAAAAAAAATCAAGGAGAAGCTTTCGGGACGAAACATCGCTGCCATGAAGCGGAACCTTGGCGGAACCAATCTAGGGCTCCGGTGGAGCTGTTCGGCCGGGGAAACATCCCTCCGGGAGGGGGAAATCTTCACCATCATCATCACCATCGATCATCTCATTGGGAGGGGGTCAATCTCCATCAACATCTTCACCAGCACCATCTCCTCTCAAACCCTAGTTCATCTCTTGTATCGGCTCTTTGTCTCAAAGCCTTAGATTGGTACCTGTGGGTTGCTAGTAGTGTTGATTACTCCTTGTAGTTGATGCTAGTTGGTTTATTCGGTGGAAGATCATATGTTTAGATCCCATATGCATATTAATACCCCTCTGATTATGAACATGAATATGATTTGTGAGTAGTTACGTTTGTTCCTGAGGACATGGGAGAAGTCTTGCTATAAGTAGTCATGTGAATTTGGTATTCGTTCGATATTTTGATGAGATGTATGTTGTCTTTCCTCTAGTGGTGTTATGTGAACATCGACTACATGACACTTCACCATTGTTTGGGCCTAGAGGAAGGCATTGGGAAGTAATAAGTACATGATGGGTTGCTAGAGTGACAGAAGCTTAAACCCTAGTTTATGCGTTGCTTCGTAAGGGGCTGATTTGGATCCATATGTTTCATGCTATGGTTAGGTTTACCTTAATTCTTCTTTCGTAGTTGCGGATGCTTGCGAGAGTAGTTAATCATAAGTGGGATGCTTGTACAAGGAAGGGCAGCACCCAAGCACCGATCCACCCACATATCAGAGTATCAAAGTAACGAACGTGAATCATATGAGCGTGATGAAAACTAGCTTGACGATAATTCCATGTGTCCTCGGGACCGTTTTCCTTCATATAAGAATTTGTCCAGGCTTGTCCTTTGCAAAAAAAAGGATTGTGTCGGATTTTGGGTTCCGGCAGACCCTTATGGTTCGAACTCTAGGGTGCGCGCGGAGATCACTCCCCCTACCGGCTCACGTCTCGTCGTCTCGCAAAGGATCTAGGCTACACGAAGAACAACACAAGGGACACAAGGTTTATACTAGTTCGGGCCACCATTGTGGTGTAATACCCTACTCTAGTTTGTGGTGTGGTGGATTGCCTCAAGGGCTGATGATGAACAATACAAGGGAAGAACAGCCTCGCGAGGGATGTTCTTGTGTTGGTGGTTCTGGCTAAGGTTCGGCTGGTCGACCTCTGCCTTGAGAGTGGCTAGTCCTATTTATAGAGCAAGGCCATGGTCCTCTTCCCAAATATTGAGAGGGAAGGGCGCCCACAATTGACCATTTTGAAGGGGAACATCTAGTACACTTATCCTGACTAAAGTTGGTCCTCGCCTGCCAAAGGTCTTGATGATGACGCCTTCTTGGGCTCCACGATTGTCACATCCCTAGTTCTGGTAATGCCTAGTGCTAGCATGAGGTGATGCATCATGTTTAAATTTTCAAATGAACTTGAAATGGGGATTGATCAAACCCCAGCACCCCCCTAAAAACAACTAGGGTTTACTAAAATCTTTTCAATGAACCTGAAATGCCCTTCCAAAATGTTCATCATCTTTGCCTTGGTCTTAAAACTCTGACAAAAATGGTGCACAATTTTCTAGGTCATCCAAAGCTCACTGGATTAAATCATATGTTATTTGAATTCGGGCATTTAAATGCTAGTAAATATTTTAAATGCCCAAATAATCCTAAACTGAAATGTTCCATGTTGGATATATTCCATACAGTGGGCATGTGCAGTTTGGTGATTTTTGATAGGGTCTAGGTATTTTTAGAAAAGCCACAAAGATTACAGAATAATAAAAAAATAGAAATAAAAGAGAGAGAGAGAGAGAGAAGGACCTACCTGGGCCACTTGCCTGGCCGGCCCAGCTCGCTGGCCTCCTCCCTGTCGTCTTCCTCCCCTGCCAGGAGGACAAAGGCGTGTGCTTGCCGCGCGCGTCCACGCGCGAGCCACCTCCTGCTTCCCCGAAGCGCCCTGAGCCTTCCGTAGCGCCACGCCACCCCCGAGACCCGTATGGATCAATCTCTCCCTCCCTTGATCCTCCCCTCGCCCATTCCCCGCCATGGCCGAAGCCTCCATGGACGCGCCGCCCCCTCGCCCTCTGCCCATGACCACGAGCTCCGTCGCATCTTCCTGGTCGTCTTCACCAAGCCAAGCAGGCCGGGAGGCCTTTCTTCCTCGCCTACGCCGTCGTCTCCAACCTCGGAGGGCCGAGATCACCGTCGCCATACATCATCGTCAGGCCTCCCCCAAGCTCGCCGTCTCCTTTGTTCAACCCGATGTGAGCTCACGGACCTATTCCCCCTCCTCTCCTACTCACGTTCTTGCTCGAGCCCCATTCCCCACCTCCGTCGAGGCTCGCCGCCGCCATGGTCAATGAGCTCCGCGCTCCTGAGCTCGGCCGCTCGCCCGAGCATCACCAGCATGCTCGCCATGCTTCTGCGAACCCGAAACACCCACGGGTTCTCCATGTCGTGCCCTATAGCGCCATCTTCGCCGTTTCCCGAGCTCCGGCCGCCGCCTCGCTCGCCGCAGTTGCCGCTACCGGCCACCCAGCCGCAGCCGCAACCACCGTTGGACGCGCCGCGTCGCGGCCGTTCCAACGAGACCAGCTGCGCGTCCTCCCGACGTCGGAGTTGGCCGGACGGCGAGCGCCGTCGTGCTCCGGTCATCGCCGGCGCTAACCGCTGACGTGGCTCATTAGTTTAGCACTAATGATGCCATTAGTTAACCATGTGCCATTAACAGATGAGCCCCATGTCTAACTAACCCAGGTTTTACTTTATGTTTAGTTTAGCTTATAAGCCAGTAGGACCCATAGGTCAGTGTTGACTATGCTGATGTGGCCGTTGACCAGGCCCACCTGTCCGTGACAATAGGCAGCACTGGCTCACTGACCAGTAGGCCCCACTAGTCAGGTTTGACCCGAACATCCCCTGTTGACCTGCTGACGTCACACTGATGTAATGCTGATGTAGTAAAGCATTTTCTGGATTTAAGTTTATTCAGGAAATTCCTGAAAATAGTATAAACTTCTAAAATTCATATAAATTCAACTGTAACTCCAAATAAGATAAATTATATATGAAAAATGATCAGAAAAATCCAATCTATCCATCTGTACCATTTTCATGCATGTTAGAACAACTTATGACTACTATTTAGGATAAATGAAATGAATGGCATTTGAGATGTCATATATGGAGTTTGAATTTGAATCTTAGATTCAAACCAACTCCATTTAACCTGCTGCTATTTGCATTAGCTCAAACCACAGCATATTGCCATGTCATGATCATGCATCATATTGTGCATTGCATTGATTATGTTTCTTCTTTGTTTGTCGGTGCTTGTCCCCTCTCAGTAGACGTGGTTTCAACGATGAGTTTGATGACACCGATGAAGAACTATATTATCTTCAGAAGTGCCAGGCAAGCAAAACCCCCTTGTTCATTCCGATACAATCCCACTCTCTCACTCCTGCTCTCTTTTACTGCATTAGGACAACAACGATTCATCTGTTACTTGCTGCGGTAGCTGAACCCCTTTATCCTCTGCATGACCTGTCATTGCCACAGTAAATAGATGAAACCCACTAGCATGAGTAGGAGTTGTTTGAGCCCTGTTGTGCCTACTCATTATTGCTTGTTTTTCATGCCTGCTACTACTTAGAATTGAGTCCGGTCTAATTCATCGTGGATGAATTGGAGGTGTGTGAACATGTCCTACTGTGTGTGAGCTAAATGTGTGAACACGATTTGGTAAAGGTAGCGGTGAGAGGCCATGTAGGAGTAGATTGTGGGTTGTCTCATTACAGCCGTCCTCAGAAACTGAGTTTTGTGTTTGTGATCCATGAACGGTTACTACTACACATTGGGTTCCGGTAACTCGACCCCTCTCGACTTATTAATCAACATGATCTCTGTCCAGGAGTTGCAACTAGTTTCTGGTGTTTGTAGGTAGTGTTAGTAGTCTACCAAGTGGCACCCGGTACAGGTGGGCTTGGGATAGACTAGGCACAGTGGCACGGTGTACCAAGTGGCACCCGGATGGTGGGCTTGGGAACCCTGCTCACATCGTTTGGGGCCGTGAGTGAGACCCCGGCCGGATCTCCTTGCAGATGGAACCCGAATAGGCGATAAACCTGGATGAGAGACTTGTGTGGTTAGTCAGGTCGTGGCCGACACCCTCGCTGGGCTTCCGCTTGAAGGTTGCCGAGTACATGTCGTGTAAACGGCGGTAAGTGGTGAGAGCGTGTGTGAAGAAGTACACCCCTGCAGGGTTAATATGATCTATTCGAATAGCCGTGTCCGCGGTAAAGGACTTCTGGGTTGCCTGTACAGTTCATAGACAAGTGAAAGTGGATACTCTAAAATACGCAAGATAAGCGTGAGTGCTATGGATGGCGTTCTCGTAGGAAGACGGGAGCGGATCCATAGTGGCGTACTGATATGGTGAATATGTGGACTCGTGTGCTCCACCTCAAAAGAGTTACTTGTAGTCGTAGTTCAGGATAGCCACCGAGTCAAAGATGGCTTGCTGCAGTTAAACCCCACCACCCCTTTGTTGATAGTGATGCATATGTAGATAGTTCTGATGTAAGTCTTGCTGGGTATATTTGTACTCACGTTGCTTAATTTATGTTTTTGCAGAGAGACTTCAGTCTCGCTAGTAGTTCCACGTGGACTTCAACGTTTAGCTTGTTACCTCAGCTACGACCTTGTGCCCTCGGTAGGATCTGGTGGATAGACATGCTTCTCAGCCTTTTTCATTTGTAAATGTCTGTACTCAGACATGTTAAGTTTCCGCTTGTGCTTTGACTTGTATGCTCTGAATGTTGGGTCATGCGACTCATGTTTGTAATATCTCGCTTCTCGAAGCCTATTGAATAAAATACTTGAGTTGTAGAGTCATGTTGTGATGCCATGTTGTATTTGCACATATCGAGCATATTGTGTGTATGTTATTGAAATGCTTGGTATGTGTGGGATCTGACTATCTAGTTGTTTATCCTTGGTAGCCTCTCTTACCGGGAAATGTCTCCTAGTGCTTCCACTGAGCCTTGGTAGCTTGCTACTGCTCTGAAACACTTAGGCTGGCCGGCATGTGTCCTTCTTCGTTCCTATGTCCGTCCCTTCGGGGAAATGTCACGTGGTGTTTACCGGAGTCTTGTTAACCTGCTACAGCCCGGTTTACCAGAGTCCTGCTAGCCCAGTTGCTACAGCCCAGATTCACTCGCTGATGACCGACACGTTCATTGCTGGGTCATGTATGCCTGTCCCTGTAAGTTAGTGCCACTTTGGGTTCACGACTAGCCATGTCAGCCCGGGTTCTTTGTCATATGGATGCTAGCGACACTATCATATACGTGAGCCAAAAGGCGCAAACGGTCCCGGGCCAGGTAAGGTGGCACCCGTGGGAATACCGTGCGTGAGGCCGCAAAGTGATATGATGTGTTACATGCTAGATCTGTGTGACTTAGGATCGGGGTCCTGACAGTTTTGGTATCAGAGCTTGACTGCCTGTAGGATTACCAAGCCAAACTGGTCGAAGTTGAGTCTAGAAATGCTTTAGTTATGTAAGGGAATTGATTGGGGAAGGGAACGTAAGGCTCTTTTTACTCCTTTACCTTATGCCCTTCTGTCTGAGTCATCATATCTTTCTTACGGGGTTAAGGAACTAGGCCTTCTCTTCTTTCTATCAGGATCACGTGTTACTAATCCGTAGACTTATAAGATTGTTGGATTTAAGCCTCTGTTCAGTTCCTACTACTTCCGTATGTTAACTGTTGATCTCAAAACCTTGATATTGTGCTTCTGAGTGGCTATGCCACCATTTTTGTAGCATGTCTCCAATCTTGTGAGCATTTACAGCCGTTATGCTGTCCGAGTCATCCCAGGTTTCTAAACAGTCTGATGCATTTGCAAATCCCTTCTTACCGTTCTGATGTTCCTTTTGCTAGATTAACCGCACTAACTAGTGTGTTGAGGTTCTTCATTGCCTCGGTATATATGTTGGAGCTACTATTATGACCCTAGGTGTCTTAGAGTACCACCTAGCAATCTAGCCATGCTTTGTGTTTTCAGTGTGATGATTCTGGCCATCATTCTTGAAAGCATCCCGTGATGCCACTTAGTAGTAGGTATTCTACTCCTGGGTTTCTGAACCCGAGATTTCCCTACTTACTTCATGTTGTTGGTGTTTTCTAGTTCCTTTAGGATATTAGTAACCTTTGCGATAGTCCTCGAGATTCGTGGTATATCCTTCTTCCAATACCATGAACCAATATGGCAGAAGTTCGGGAACCAAAAGATCACAACAAGAGTGCTCTCGATGAGTTCCCCTTCTATATTTCGATTCTGCCAAACCTACCTCTCTGCATGGATTGTCCGGATGAAATATATTGAACTCGTTCGACATTCTAATCCATGCGTCCACAACTCAGAAAATCGTATGTTCTTTTGAGTTGTCCCCCTTAGTCGTCTTCTGACCCTCGTCTGTCAATTGATAGTCAGGCGTATGTATGCATTCGTTCATCGATGTTTATCACCCTTGTGGTCCGTCAAACCATTCTGTTCTGGAATGACTAGGAAAAACAAACTCTAGTACCTCATCCATATCCAGGATTGGGTCAAAGCAGTTGTGTTCCGCAGATCAAAATGCTAATCTAGCTTTTGTTCTGTTCTACCTCGGAGTATCACCCTCTTTCATAGCAAGAGTATCATGGGAATTGCATACCATCCTGTGAACTCTTGATATAGTGATACTTCTCGCACTCATTATTTGTTTCTCGGTCCCCATGTTATTGTAACCGGAACGTCGACAAGTGAATCATGATGTGTGAAATCAATCCCCCTAGCAACCATGTTGCTTAGTGGTTAATGGACGAAAATCTCATTCTTAGTGTGTTGGTTATGGAATCATCATTCTAAGATTGATCGTGCTACCTGGTACATATTCCCGGTGCACCCTCCGATCAACGAGTTAGGATTGTGTCAATCCCTCGCTCTGTTGATCATATCGTCTTGCCCTGAAAAGCAAGATTGTTCTCGAGCTTAGTAACATGTCAGTGGTTCGTGATTCCTTGAATATCTTCTTGGAAGTATCACCAGGTCGTTACTTGACCGCTATGTTGAGTACGTGATCAAGTTGGTTCCTTGTAACCACCCCTTCTCCAAGAATCTATGTGGGATACCCCTGAGCTTGTTGGTTAAGCCAACCAACAACTTGGAGAGTTGGAATATAAAAGCTTGTCTGACTTAGTTCATGTTAAGGGATATCTTTTTGTGTGTGTGTGTTGAATAAAGATGATATCTTCACCAATTGGTCACTGTGATCAGTTAATGGACCTATCATCTTATCCAATCTTTGATTTGAGTGTGGACTATTCTCAAATCAATTCAGAACCAACGATGTTCGTAATGTTGTCTTACTCGTGGTTTTTCCTCGAGCATACTCGATTATATCTTTTTGTCTGACCAATGCTATCACCGTGTTCACATAACCATGTAACCCATCTTATGGAAATCTTGATAAATTGTTGTTGAGCCCATCGACAACATTTTTATCTCCTCCATGATTCATGTTGAACATTAAGCTAGTGTTGGAAATTTTTGAAAGCATTTCTTCATGCTAGTTCATGAAGCATATGTTTGTATGAAAGAAGTGGCTTCCTCTAAATTCATGTGCATTTGATGCAAGTTGTCACCGTGAATTCGAGGAAGTCAATGTTGCTTCCTCTGGAATCGTCCCAAGTTAGTCATGCACGTGCGAAGTACTCTATGGTTTGATAGGTTGGCCGCCTCCATTCTATATGTGTTCCTAGCACACCAAGCCACTGATTTACTTGTTCAAGGAGAAGAAGTTCCTTCATAAGAGCTAATCATATGACTTATGCAAGGACTTCGTTATCCGCAATGATGGTTTCCCAACCTGAACTCGGTAGTGTTTTATTATAAGACCACTACGTGGTCATGCTTGTCCGCGACAGTGTGTCCACATGTGCGTAGAAGAACCAGCTCATGTTTTGGAGCTTGCTCTCATAGTTCATTTCCCGAGAATCTTGCAATGCCGTCTCGTCGATTTGTGTTGCAAACTTTCATTTTTCCTTCTAGATTTGATGAGTCTGGAATATTCTGACACCAACCTGATCTGAATCTTAGGCAGATATGATGGTTGGAATGTCTTCCAAGAACTATAATATTGGTCCCTCTGTAACCCGGTAAAGTGAATGTCGTGGCCAACACACCCAGCCGGAAGACCTATTATTGTAGTATCTTGATTGAGGAAGTTGGCCACCTCCCCATAAGGATTTCGTAGGATTTACTCCAGTAGTTGTTCCTTATGGATTCTTGTACTCCCAAAGTCCGACCTCTTACTTGATGTTCTAGTTACCAAACCATTTCAATGAATGGGATACGCTAGCACATCAAGGAGAACATTAGAAGCGGAGTGCCAAATGTCTCTCGGTCGATCATCCAGATTTTGATCCCTTGGCCTCGCTAAGGTGAAATCTGAGAAGGTGTTATCTTCCTTTGCGTCTGCATCATCCATCACTATTCATCGTGGTAGTACGACGTGTTACCAGGATCCTCGACACGGATGTTGGCAAAACTTTTATGAATATGGAAATGCTCAAGTTCTTGAGAGCACGCACAAGCGCAAGGTGTTATCATCGGCACTAACTGGGATTGCTCTCAGTTTCCTTGGTTATGCTATAAGTATTCAAATAGTGGACTCACTCTCTACTGTTGAGCTTCTCCCCAGTTTCTAAAATCTTCCCTTGTGTTGTTTTCAACAAGGTAATCCACATCATCCATTCTAATTCGGGTATGCCACTCTACCGAACCCCTCCAAACGATCGCTCGAGAATTGCCTTAGGCTGGTATAAAGAGTTTCAATGATCCTTTCCGATAGAGTTTCTTTCTGACGTCATCATGTTGGATGAAGATCCTGAAAGCAAAGGCGTCAAGATCAATATGAAGCAATGAATCAACATCCTCGAGAAGGACATCTGGATCGCGAAGATTGTGTTAGCTTGTGTTCCCTCTGTCCTCTTACCTCACATCTTGAATCTCGGGACGAGATTCTTGTTTAGTGGGGGTGGGTTGTCACATCCCTAGTTTTGGTAATGCCTAGTGCTAGCATGAGGTGATGCATCATGTTTAAATTTTCAAATGAACTTGAAATGGGGATTGATCAAACCCCAGCACCCCCCTAAAAACAACTAGGGTTTACTAAAATCTTTTCAATGAACCTGAAATGCCCTTCCAAAATGTTCATCATCTTTGCCTTGGTCTTAAAACTCTGACAAAAATGGTGCACAATTTTCTAGGTCATCCAAAGCTCACTGGATTAAATCAAATGTTATTTGAATTCAGGCATTTAAATGCTAGTAAATATTTTAAATGCCCAAATAATCCTAAACTGAAATGTTCCATGTTGGATATATTCCATACAGTGGGCATGTGCAGTTTGGTGATTTTTGATAGGGTCTAGGTATTTTTAGAAAAGCCACAAAGATTACAGAATAATAGAAAAATAGAAATAAAAGAGAGAGAGAGAGAGAGAGAGAGAGAGAGAGAGAGAGGGACCTACCTGGGCCACTTGCCTGGCCGGCCCAGCTCGCTGGCCCAGCCCACTGGCCTCCTCCCCGTCGTCTTCCTCCCCTGCCAGGAGGACGAAGGCGCGTGCTTGCCGTGCGCGTCCACGTGTGAGCCACCTTCTGCTTCCCCGAAGCGCCCTGAGCCTTCCGTAGCGCCACGCCACCCCCCGAGACCCATATGGATCAATCTCTCCCTCCCTCGCTCCTCCCCTCACCCATTCCCCGCCATGGCCGAAGCCTCCATGGACGCGCCGCCGTAACTCCGCGCCCATAGCCACCCCCTCGCCCTTTGCCCATGACTACGAGCTCCGTCGCATCTTCCTGGTCGTCTTCACCAAGCCAAGCAGGTCGGGAGGCCTTTCTTCCTCGCCTACGCCGTCGTCTCCAACCTTGGAGGGCCGAGATCGCCGTCATCGTACATCGTCGTCAGGCCTCCCCCGAGCTCGCTGTCTCCTTCGTTCAACCGGATGTGAGCTCACGGACCTATTCCCCCTCCTCTCCTACTCACGTTCTTGCTCGAGCCCCGTTCCCCACCTTCGCCGAGGCTCGCCGCCGCCATGGTCAACGAGCTCCGCGCTCCTGAGCTCGGCCGCTCGCCCGAGCATCACCAGCGTGCTCGCCACGCTCCTGCGAACCCGAAACACCCACGAGTTCTCCCTGTCGTGCCCTATAGCGCCATCTTCACCGTTGCCCGAGCTCCGGCCGCCGCCTCGCTCGGCGCAGTTGCCGCTACCGGCCACCCCAGCCGCAGCCACAACCACCGTTGGACGAGCCGCGTCGTGGCCGTTCCAACGAGACCAGCCGCACGTCCTCCCAGCGCCGGAGTTGGCCGGACGGCGAGCGCCGTTGTGCTCCGGTCATCGCCGGCGCTAACCGCTGACATGGCTCATTAGTTTAGCACTAATGATGCCATTAGTTACCGTGTGCCATTAACATATGGGCCCCACGTCTAATTAACCCAGGTTTTACTTTATTTTTAGTTTAGCTTATAAGCCAGCAGGACCCACGTGTCGGTGTTGACTACAATGACGTGGCCGTTGACGAGGCCCACCTGTCCATGACAGTAGGCAGCACTGGCTCACTGACCAGTAGGCCCCACTAGTCAGGTTTGACCCGAACAACCCCTGTTGACCTGCTGACGTCACAGTGATGTAATGCTGATGCAGTAAAGCATTTTTTGGATTTAAGTCTATTCAGAAAATTCCAGAAAATAGTATAAACTTCTAAAATTCATATAAATTCAACTGTAACTCCAAATAAGATAAATTATATATGAAAAATGATCAAAAAATCCAATCTATCCATCTGTACCATTTTCACGCATGTTAGAACAACTTATGACTACTGTTTAGGATAAATGAAATGAATGGCATTTGAGATGTCATATATGGAGTTTGAATTTGAATCTAAGATTCAAACCAACTCCATTTAACCTGCTGCTATTTGCATTAGCTCAAACCACAGCATATTGCCATGTCATGATCATGCATCATATTGTGCATTGCATTGATTGTGTTTCTTCTTTGTTTGTCGGTGCTTGTCCCCTCTCAGTAGACGTGGTTTCAACGATGAGTTCGATGACACCGATGAAGAACTATATTATCTTCAGAAGTGCCAGGCAAGCAAAACCCCCTTGTTCATTCCGATACAATCCCACTCTCTCGCTCCTGATCTCTTTTACTGCATTAGGACAACAACGATTCATCTGTTACTTGCTGCGGTAGCTGAACCCCTTTATCCTCTGCATGACGTGTCATTGCCACAGTAAATAGATGAAACCCACTAGCATGAGTAGGAGTTGTTTGAGCCCTGTTGTTCCTACTCATTCATGCTTGTTTTTCATGCCTGCTACTGCTTAGAGTTGAGTCCGGTCTGATTCATCGGGGATGAATTGGAGGTCTGTGAACATGTCCTACTGTGTGTGAGCTAAATGTGTGAACACGATTTGATAAGGTAGCGGTGAGAGGCCATGTAGGAGTACATGGTGGGTTGTCTCATTGCAGCCGTCCTCAGGAACTGAGTTCTGTGTTTGTGATCCATGAATAGTTACTACCACACATTGGGTTCCGGTAACTCGACCCCTCTCGACTTATTAATCAACATGATCTCTGTCCAGGAGTTGCAACTAGTTTCTGGTGTTTGTAGGTAGTGTTAGTAGTCTACCAAGTGGCATCCGGTACAGGTGGGCTTGGGATAGACTAGGCACAGTGGCACGGTGTACCAAGTGGCACCCGGATGGTGGGCTTGGGAACCCTGCTCACATCATTTGGGGTCGTGAGCGACACCCCGGCCGGATCTCCTTGCGGATGGAACCCGAATAGGCGATAAACCTGGACGAGAGACTTGTGTGGTTAGTTAGGTCGTGGCCGACACCCTCGCTGGGCTTCTGCTTGAAGGTTGCTGAGTACATGTCATGTAAACGGCGGTAAGTGGTGAGAGCGTGTGTGAAGAAGTACACCCCTGCAGGGTTAATATGATCTATTCGAATAGCCATGTCCGCCGTAAAGGACTTCTGGGTTGCCTGTACAGTTCATAGAGAAGTCAAAGTGGATACTCTAAAATACACAAGATAAGCGTGAGTGCTATGGATGGCGTTCTCGTAGGAAGACGGGAGCGGATCCATAGTGGCGTATTGATATGGTGAATATGTGGACTCGTGTGCGCCACCTCAAAAGAGTTACTTGCAGTCGTAGTTCAGGATAGCCACCGAGTCAAAGCTGGCTTGCTGTAGTTAAACCCCACCACCCCTTTGTTGATAATGATGCATGTGTAGATAGTTCTGATGTAAGTCTTGCTGGGTATATTTGTACTCACGTTGCTTAATTTATGTTTTTGCAGAGAGACTTCAGTCTCGCTAGTAGTTCCACGTGGACTTCGACGTTTAGCTTGTTACCTCAGCTACGACCTTGTGCCCTCGGTAGGATCTGGTAGATAGACATGCTTCTCAACCTTTTTCATTTGTAAATGTCTGTACTCAGACATGTTAAGTTTCCGCTTGTGCTTTGACTTGTATGCTCTGAATGTTGGGTCATGCGACTCATGTTTGTAATATCTCGCTCCTCGGAGCCTATTGAATAAAATACTTGAGTTGTAGAGTCATGTTGTGATTCCATGTTGTATTTGCACATATCGAGCATATTGTGTGTATGTTATTGAAATGCTTGGTATGTGTGGGATCTGACTATCTAGTTGTTTATCCTTGGTAGCCTCTCTTACCGGGAAATGTCTCCTAGTGCTTCCACTGAGCCTTGGTAGCTTGCTACTGCTCCGGAACACTTAGGCTGGCCGGCATTGTCCTTCTTCGTTCCTGTGTCTGTCCCTTCGGGGAAATGTCACGCGGTGTTTACCGGAGTCCTGTTAGCCTGCTACAGCCCGGTTTACCGAAGTCCTGCTAGCCCAGTTGCTACAGCCCGGATTCACTCGCTGATGACCGACACGTTCGTTGCTGGGTCATGTATGCCTGTCCCTGCAAGTTAGTGCCACTTTGGGTTCACGACTAGCCATGTCAGCCAAGGGTCTTTGTCATATGGATGCTAGCAACACTATCATATACGTGAGCCAAAAGGCGCAAACGGTCCCGGGCCAGGTAAGGTGGCACCCGTGGGAATACCGTGCGTGAGGCCGCAAAGTGATATGATGTGTTACATGCTAGATCTGTGTGACTTAGGATCGAGGTCCTGACAACGATGACCTCCATCCTGCCGTTCTGCTGGTCTTGGTCTTGTTGCACCGGAATGGTAACCTTTGCCTGATGCCTTGGCCTGTGCTTGCCCCCTTTGCACCAAAGAGGAAATAAGGACACTGCATAGGCTGGCGCCCGCCTGGCACCCGCCTGGCTCTAGTCGTCATAGCTTGCATCATGGGCACCTCGTGAGGTACCCCGCCTTGATCTCTCTGCCTCCTCGCGAGCCAACCTGACGAGGCTGCGCTTGAGGAAGCTTCCTATCGTCCGCCCCGCGAGGCTTGGCCCCTCGCGAGGGTCATGGTCTTGTGTTGACGAAGATGGACCGTACTGGGCCACTCCTTGAGCCACGCCACAGGCCGCAGGCAGGCAAGTCTGGGTACCCCCATTCCCAGAACACCGACAGTAGTCCCCGGGCCCAAGGCGCGCCCGGACTTGGCTTAGTAGAGAAGCGAAGGGGCAAGTGCGAAGCGCCGCGGGCCCCAACAGCCTGCGGCCTTGGGCACCGCGTGGCGGTCGATTGGGCGTGGGCGTCCCCGCTTCCCCACAACGCCTCGGCAACTGCATGACTTGACAAGAGAGCGGCCCCGGGCCAGGCTTACCTTCTTTGCCTTCGCCAGTTATTGTCCAGACCCCCTTTCTCGCTCTCCTCCGTCTTGCTTCCTAAATCCTCCAGATCTGATTCAATCCGCACCTTCGGCAAGCCATGGCACCTTGTCAGACTCTGATCGGGGCCTGGTTCTCGCCTGCTCTCGATCCTCCGAATGTGTCGGAGAAGAACCTCGCCCTCACGCGCCAGATGATGGAGGCGCAAGGCAACGAGGGGGCGGCAGTGCTCAAGGTCGGCTCCGCCCTTCCTGAGGACAAAGGGAACACCTTCTACCCGCTCTTTGTGAGTGCCATCACCGCCGGTCTGGTGCCTCCCTTTTCCGAGTTTTTCCTTTCCGTTCATCGCTAGTACAACTTGCAAGCTCTGCACCTCCACCCCAACTCTGTTCTTCTTCTGGCGATTTTCGCCTATTATTGCGAGGCTCATGTTGGGGTAAAGCCCTCGGTGGCCTTGCTGCGCCATTACTTTTACCTCCGGGTTTCTCGCGGCCCCATCACCGCATGCACGAGCTTAGTCGTGTATTCCAGCTCTAACGCCATCTCGAAGCCTGGGAAGAGGATCGAAAGCTTCCGGAGCAAGTGGGTCATGGTGGATGCGGGGCGCATGCACCCTCGGCTGCTGCTTCCTACGGGGCAGCCTAAGGTTGTCAACGCTTGATCCCGCGCGGAGCTTGTTGATCCCCGCGCGAAGCCGGTGCTGAAGAGGATGGACGCGGATATGTGGCCGGGCAACATGGCGACGGTGAAGTTGACCGGGGCGACGCTCCTGAGGGATTTCCTGGAGCACCGGGTGGCTCCGCTTCGGGAATATTCGCTCCCATTGTGGAGGCTCAGGGAAGCCGATGCTGCCCTCCGCCCGAGCTCCGCAGCCATGGCCGATGAAGATCTGGCCGCGGTCCTCCATTCCTTGGTTGGGGGAGACGTGGCGAGACTGGAGGGTGCTCCTGCACCCCTGTTCCTTCGGGATGACTGGGAGCAGGTGGTGAATTCCATGCCCGCTTTCAACGGGGAGGGGCCTGTGCCTGCGGAGGTTCCCGAGGATCTGGTGGCCCTGGCGACGGTGAACGTATCTTTCGGCGACTCCGGCAGGGAGGAGGAACAAGAGGGGGAGGAAGAGGAGTCTGACTCTGAGGCGACCGACGGAGAGTCAGGGAAGTCTCTCCCCTAGTGCAGGTCCTGCGCCCTCCGCCTGATGCCGGACGACGACGAGGACGGCGACGAGCGAGGCAGGGAGAGATCGCCCCTGGTCCCAAAGAAGGACAGGACGGGGCTAGTTCTCCGCGGGCCTACTCCGGCTCCAAGGCGGCCTGAAGCCAGCTCCAATTCCTCTGACGTGCCTCCTACTTCCGAGTCTCCTGAGGCTGACCCCAGCAGCCGGCTCTCGGGCTTCAAGTTCGGTCTGAGGCTGCTTGAGTCTGCGATCGATGACCAGTAAGTGCTTGATTTTCGTTTTGCTTTCTGCTCCTGTTGCTGAGGCTTGACGTCCATATTCCTTGGCTAGGTCGGTGCCTGCGGCGAAAAGGCTGAGGAAGGCCTCTGAGGCTTCACCTGGGGCAACGCTTCCACCTGCGGGAGAAGGAGGTGGCGAGGCCCGAGCTTCCCCTGCCCGGTCATCCTCGCGAGGCCAGGTGGGGCATGCCGGTGTGAGCTCAGTCCCCGTGGCCCAGGCGACTCCCGAGGCATCCGTGCCTGATGCCACTACTGCAGCCGCCGGGGCTTAGAAGGCCCCGACACATGGTGCTGTGATCACGCTGCCGCCTTCTCCTCCTACTCCGCCAACCGCCGTTTCTCTGACACCTTCTACGGTCTTGGATCGTGCTGCTGCTGAGCTGGACCGGCTGCAAGAAGATCTTCAGGGCGCCGACCCCCGCCTGGTGGCCGGGCGCCTGGAGTTGGCCTCTGGCTGGGTCCGCTCTGATGCCTCAGTTCAAGCGGCGCTGGTCCAGGCTGTGACGGCCTGCGATGAGGAGAAGCAGGCCATCCTCCAAGCCAAGGCCACTCATGACGCTGCCTTGGGAGAGGTTGCGGATGTCCGGGGCCACTGCAAGGCACTTGAGAGCGAGCTGCAAGGCCTGCGCGACCAGCTCGCCAAGGAGGTCCGTGACCGCCAGGAGAAGGAGAAGGAGATGAAGACTCGAGAGGCTGCTGTCAAGGACCGGGACGCCGAGCTTGACGAACGTCGTGGTCGATTGGATACGTTGGAGCAGGCGTTGGAGGTGAAGAGGATCAAGTTGGACGGCAAGGCGAGGGTCCTGGCTGAGGACCGTGTGGCCTTTGTGCAGCTGGAGGAGAGGGCTCGCGCCTCACTAAAGACACTTTATGACGGCGGCCTGGAAAAGCCGCTAGCTGGCGCCGAGGATGGCCCCGCCAAGTTGCTTCCCTTCCTGGTTCGCGCACTTGAAGATGTCGGTAACGGCCTTGGCCCCACGGCCGAGGCCAAGGCGCGTGTCCTTTCTTCTGCCGCGCTAGCGTGTGTCTTCACCCACGTCTATCTTCGCGACCTCAACATCGATCTTGACAGCCTGTTGGAGCCTGCGAGCGGCGAGCTTGCCGCTGCCGCTGCCGAGGCGGTGAAGGGACGAGCGGAAGCCCTACTGGCGAAGTTCCGCGCCTTCAGCACCAAGCCAACGCGAGATGCTGCCAACCCTGGGGCTCCGCGAGGTGAAGCCGCCCAGCGTAACTCCACCACCAGCGATGGCACCGCCGGAAAGTGACCCCTTCGTGGCTCCTGTCCTGTTTTAGTTCCTGCAACATGCATCATGCCTCGTGGAGGTGTTTAAACTTGTGTTTGGCGTTGTGAAAACAACCTATGGACTGTAATATTTGCTTTTGAATTCCTTGAGATTTGCGCTTTTCCTTCCTACTTGCTTGTGTTCTACGTCGGCAGAGCCCGGCCCCGCGCATACCTCAGCCGCCGTTAGCCCCAACCGGGAACCAGGACGGGACCAAGGAGTGAGGGGCTACGTGACCAGTTAGGCTCCTGAGTCGCGATGCTCAGGAGTCCCCCTTGACGCGCGGACAACAAGTAGGGAGGGGAGGTGTGGGAGTGGATCTACCGTTCTACGTCGACAGGGCCCGGCCTCGCGCATACCTCAACCGCCATTAGCCCAGGACGGACCAAGGAGTGAGGGGATACGTGACTAGTTAGGCTCCTGAGTCGCGATGCTCAGGAGTCCCCCTTGACGTTCAACTGACCTTCGTACCTTGGATCCACTCGGGGAGGGATGCGCAACGAACCAGGCCCGAGGGGCCTGGCTGGGTGGCGTGTGCCCGGGCGTGGCCCGGTCGTAGCCCCCGTGCCTAGCCCCCTCGCGGAGCGCTCCTGAGGGGAGGTGTTACGATAGGGCCGAACACTAAGCTCTGGTCTCCCTGAGGTTGATGCGACAGTGGGCCATCCTCAGTTGTTTATCACCAGCGCGGAGCATAGCGCTTCCGTATGTGTACGGGCATAGCCGCTCCTTGGCAGTGTCGTTAGCCAGCGTGGAGCATGGTGCTTCCACTGGTGCATGGGAGGGAGCTCCCCTCCGGTAGGAGCCCCCGGGGCGTGTACAGCCCCGCCCTGACACGTGGCTGGCACGGTAGGGCTTGACGAAGTGTATCTGGGCACCCGTGAGCCAGCGCGGGACTCACGGGGCCCTACCTCAAGGCGGGTTGTGCCTGGCTCTGGGCCTTTGTTTGTAATGTGGTCCTGCAAGTTTGGTTAGATGCCGACACTCTACATCCTCAGGTCCCGGCCCTCGAGCGAGCTCAGCCGTCGCTGGTATGCCAGGTCGCGATGCCGTGGACAAGGTTAGGAGGTGAGGGCTGGAGAGGCAGTAAGAGTCCATGAGTCGCGATGCTCAGGTACCCTCCTTTTAACGTGCAAGTGGCTGGCATGAGGGAAGAAGGGTGCCGTCACAGGCATCAAATAATAATCATGTCGGGTCAAACGCACGACCTGAATAAACGCGAGAGAGATACATGCCGCTGGATCAGGCCCGAGCGGCTTGGGGATAATGCAGCCCGAGGGGCGCCCCCAACAAAGTAACTTAAAGGCGTGAACAAAAGGGATACATGCCGCAGAGATGGACCCACGCAGCCTGGGAATGATGCAGCCTTGGGGGCGCTCCCAGCTGAAAATGAAACTCGAAAGATGTCACCTGATGATGTTGGAGATGAAGGGATGCTGAAGTAGCTAACGACGCGCGCTGCGGAGACCGTTCCTCACGAGCCCCCAGGCCCAGGAGCCTCGGGGGGCTCCGGAGGCACAGGTGGCTCCTCGAGTACCATCTCCATCTCCGCCAGGACTGCGGAATGCCTGACCTCTTGAGCTTCCAGAATGCTCCTCATAAGACGCTGACGTGCGTCCGCCGCGTTCGGCAGGCCAAAAGGCATGCGAACATAGTTGTGAGGTGGACCCTCACAACACCCCACGCGCGACCAAGTGCGCCAGGGCTGAGGAAGGTAGTCCTCCCTCCTCTGCCACCTCAGCCAAGGAGGAATGAAGACCATCATCAGGACGATGGGGCTGGGGGCTTTCAGGAGATGCGCGCAATCGCTTGCATCTTGGGCGGCGCTCAGGCCCCAGCCTCTCAACGCATCTTCAAGCAGTTTGCTCGCGAGGTGAATGCAGTCCTCCCCAGGCTTGAGGCCACGCGCCCTTTCAGGTGGTCAGCGTGCGCTATCATGTTCAGCTCAGCGGATCAGCTCAAGTGCGCAGCCACGACCGGAGTCCTCCCGATGCTTTGCTCCCTGATCATCAGCAATGTGCAAGTCACCAGGACCCTCATCGACGGCGGAGCAGGACTCAACGTCCTGTCCGTCGAGACATTCAACAATCTCCAAGTGCCATACAATCAGCTTCAGCCAACCAAGCCTTTCTCAGGAGTCACTGATGGTTCCACCGTACCGATAGGGCAAGTTCGCCTTCCTGTCACCTTTGGGCAGCGTGACAACTACCGCACCGAGCTCATTGACTTCGACGTCGCCCACATTCGCCTGCCATACAATGCCATCCTCGGTTACCCAGCCCTGGCCAAGTTCATGGCAGTGACTCATCACGTCTACAATGTCCTCAAGATGCCAGGAAGCGGTGGAGTCATCACAGTGCCTCGCAAGGAGACGGGTGCAATGTGCTCCCTTGAGTGTGCTTTTCAAGCCGCGGCAATCGAAGACCCAGAGCACAGGAGCGGAAGACTTCCCGAGGCAGTCCCTAAGAAGAAGAAGGCATCACCAGGTCTGAACCCTCGGGAGGCAGGCCCTTCAGGATCCGCGCCCGTTCAAGGGGCGCCTCCTTCTGTCGCATAGGAAGGCGCGCCTAGCGCCCTCCTCGGGCAAGGCTCGGTGGCTCTCTCCTGGAGGGCCATCGACTTTGCCAAGATCACGAGGGAGGCGCTGGGGCACCACTTGGAGGCGTTCTTCAAAGCATGTTTCCCTCAGGAAGGAACAAGGCAAGGAGGGCCAAACCCTCATGAGTTCATCAGCGAGATCATTCAGGAGCTGCATGAGTCAAGAGTCATGAGTGGCAGCCTCCGCTTACCCGCCGTAGCTCCCCATCCAGGCGAGGATGGTGGGCTGCGCGTCTGCATCGATGTACCAGGGCTCAACCAAGCCACATCTCAAGAGCGCCTCTGGCCATCGCGCGTGGGGCATTGTGAGGGTCCACCTCACAGCTATGTTCGCATTCCTTTTGGCCTGCCGAACGCGGCGGCTGCACGTCAGCGTCTTATGAGGAGCATTCTAGAAGCTCAAGAGGTCAGGCATTCTACAGTCCTGGCGGAGATGGAGATGGTCCTCGAGGAGCCGCCTGTGCCTTCGGAGCCCCCCGAGGCTCCTGGGCCTGGGGGCTCGTAAGGAATGGTCTCCGCAGCACGCGTCGTCAGCTACTTCAGCATCCCTTCATCTCCAACATCATCAGGTGACATCTTTCGAGTTTCACTTTCAGCTAGGAGCACCCCCAGGGCTGCATCATTCCCTGGCTGCGTGGATCCGTCCCTGCGGCATGTATCCCTTTTGTTCATGCCTTTAAGTTACTTTGTTGGGGGCGCCCCTCGAGCTGCATCATCCCCAAGCCACTCGGGCCTGACCCAGCGGCGTTTGCCTTTCTCTACATCTATTAAATGGATTTGCTCCTTCTTGCTTAACGTGCTTGACTTAATCGCCCGCTCGATTGACACCAACTTATGGAGCTGCTCCCTAATGGCACGATGCTTGCGCATGGATCCGTCCCTGCAATGTCGACAAACTTGAGTGGCTGAGCTCTGGCCGCGGCAACCCCGCAAGGCGCCACCTCACCAGGCCCTCAGTGCCCTCGTCACCCCTCCAGAGCAACCAGTAGCTGGCAGGCAGTTGTAACGGCAACGCTCGTTTTCCTTGTGATGAGCTTGCAGGATCTCTTTAAGGAGCAACGTGGGGCGAGGCCTTCGCAGTGTCTCCATCCCTCTCGTCCACGCGAATCGCTTGCACGTTAAAGGGGGGGAGCCTGAGCATCGCGACTCACAACTCTTACTGGCTCTCCAGCCCTCACCTCCTGGCCTTGTCCACGGCATCGCGACCTGGCATACCAGCGACGGCTGAGCTCGCTCGAGGGCCGGGACTCGAGGACGTAGAGCACGAAGGGGAGTAAAGGCAAGGGGGAAGAGGCTCGCGAGGACCTCGCCAGGCAACTCCTTAGCTGTCGACACGCGGGCCGGCGTCGCGCCAAGGAGTGGCTTCAGACTTTTGAGATAAGTCATCCTCCGGATCTACTAGTTATCACAACACCAACCTTGCACCTAATGCAGCCCCATAGTGGCAACATTGCGCTCCTTTCTCACCGAAAGATGGCTTCTTGAGCGCTAAAGGGAACCTCCTGAGCATCGCGACTCAGGGGCTCTTACTGGACCTCAGGTTGCTCACCTCCTGGCCTTGACCACGGCATCACGACCTGGCATACTAGCGACGATTGAAGCTTGCCTGGGGACTGGGACCTGTCGGTGCAGAGCATCAAGTCCTCGCGAGGTTCGAAAGGACGAACTAAGCTAAGACGGGACGAGCATCTCACACCAATTCATAATAAGGATTCATATTCACAAAAGTCATGCCAACGCCTTACATACCCCATGGGGTGGTACTTCGGTTCCTCGCAGGGACAAAAGATGCGAGTCCTAAGGAGTCCTAACTACAGGAACCACGACGGCAGACACCATCATCAACAGTGGGCCATCAGGTGCTGGCGCCAACTCCATCCAGATCAATGGCGCCGATGGCCTGATGCAGCTGCCACGCTTCGGGCACGGCACGAGCTCGGGGGCTCGTAGCTGTCGTCGCTCGTCGCCGGGGTCAGGAAGAGTTCGGAAGAGTTGCTGGACCCTTCGATATGCCCGCTGCCACCAGAGGAGCTGCTGGAATGGCGGGCGGCAGGCCTGGTCCTCGCCGCTCTAGAGCTCCGGCTGCTGCCTCTGGGGCAGCATTCCAGCCGGCGTCCTTCCTCGTCGAAGATCTTGAAGAGCATCAGGGAGGCGCCGTCGTAATCCAGGTGGATCATGAGGGCCCCCTCCGATCGGCAGACCCGGGCGATCTCGCCCCAGCCCCGGGTCATGTAGACCTTGCCCGGAGCGACGACCTCGACCTCCACTTCGGTCGCAGGGGTATTGCAGTCGGCGTGCTGCAGCAGAGCTCAAGAGGCCCCCTTGGTGGGATCTCGAAGGCGAAGGAGGGAGGAAGGCGAATCCAAGATCGAGGAGGCATGGCGGCGTGAAGCACAAGCTCGCGAGAGGAGCCCTCAGTGTGAACTCCAGGGGGAACGACACGCACTGCCGTGATCCGACGGCTCTGGCGACATCGCTCGGTGCCTTCTTCTCGAGGACCCTTGATCTGGGTGTACAAGGGTAGCGGAAACCCAGGCGGCGGCCGCTCAAACCAGGGCCTCGACACCTCTTGCCAAGCACCCCCGTCTCCACGGCAGAGGATGGCCCGTTTCTTCGGCGGAAGCGGAACAAGGACCCTCTCAGGGGGCCTTCCCCTTCTCTTCAGTAGAAAACCGACAGATTGGTGCTATTGGCGTAAGGTGGAGCAAGGGCGAGGAAGAATAAGAAAGAGAGTAGCACGAAGGGATGGACTGGAAGGGCACGCGCCGTTCCGCACATATAGCCGGAGGAGGCCAACCGTCGGCCTCCACGATCACAGGTGATCGTGACCCGTTTTTGCATGCAGGGACTTGTCAAGTAATGCAGTTGCCGAGGCGTTGTGGGGAAGCGGGGATGCCCACGCCCAATCGACCGCCACGCGGCGCCCAAGGCCGCAGGCTGTTGGGGCTCGTGGCGCTTCGCACTTGCCCCTTCGCTTCTCTGCTAAGCCAAGTCTGGGCGCGCCTTGGGCCCGGGGGCTACTGTCGGCGTTCCGGGAACGGGGGTACCCAGACTTGCCTACCTGCGGCTTGCGGCGTGGCTCAAGGAGTGGCCCAGTACAGCCCATCTTCGTCAACACAAGACCAAGACCCTCGCGAGGGGCCAAGCCTCGCAGGGCAGACGACAGGAAGCTTCCTCAGGCGCAGCCTCATCAGGTTGGCTCGCGAGGAGGCGGGGAGATCAAGGCGGGATACCTCACGAGGTGCCCGTGATGCAAGCCATGACGACCAGAGCCAGGCGGGCGCCAGGCGGGCGCCGGCCTGCGCAGTGTCCTTGTTTCCTCTTTGGTGCAAAGGGGACAAGCACAGGCCAAGCCATCAGGCAAAGGTTACCATTTCGGTGCAACAAGACCAAGACCAGCAGAACGGCAGGATGGAGGTCATCATGGAGCCCAGGAAGGCGTCATCGTCAGGGCCTTTGGCAGGCGAGGACCAACTTTAGTCAGGATAAGTGTACTAGATGTTCCCCTTCAAAATGGCCAATTGTTAGCGCCCTTCCCGCTCAATATTTGGGAAGAGGACCAGGGCCTTGCTCTATAAATAGGACTAGCCACTCTCACGGTAGGGGGTCGACCAGTCAAACCTTAGCCAGAACCACCAACACAAGAACATCCCTCGCGAGGTTGTTCTTCCCTTGTATTGTTCATCATCAGCCCCTGAGGCAATCCACATCACCACAAACTAGAGTAGGGTATTACACCACAATGGTGGCCCGAACTAGTATAAACCTTGTGTCCCTTGTGTTGTTCTTCGTGTAGCCTAGATCCTTTGCGAGACGACGAGACGTCAGCCGGTAGGGGGAGTGATCTCCGCGCGCACCCCAGAGTTCGAACCTTAAGGGTCTGCCGGAACCCAAAATCCGACATTGCCCTATCGGTACGGTGGAACCATCAGTGATTCCCGAGAAAGGCTTGGTTGGCTGAAGCTGATTGTATGGCACTTGGAGATTGTTGAATGTCTCGACGGACAGGACGTTGAGTCCTGCTCCGCCATCGATGAGGGTCCTGGTGACTTGCACATTGCTGATGATCGGGGAGCAAAGCATTGGGAGGACTCCGGCCGTGGCTGCGCACTTGTGCTGATCCGCTGAGCTGAACGTGATAGCACACGATGACCACCTGAGAGGGCGCGTGGCCTCAAGCCTGGGAAGGACTGCATTCACCTCACGAGCAAACTGCTTGAAGATGCGTTGAGAGGCTGGGGCCTAAGCGCCGCCCAAGATGCAAGCGATTGCGCGCGGCTCCTGAAAGCCCCCAGCCCCTTCGTCCTGATGATGGTCTTCATTCCTCCTTGGCTGAGGTGGCAGAGGAGGGAGGCCTGCGTTGCCTTGAGGGCGATCCTCACGAGGCTGATCCCTCCAGCCTTCCTCGCGAGGCTGGTCCTGCCAGCGGTCCTCGCGAGGTCGGTCACGCCACCCTTGGCGAGGGCCACGGTCTTCCCATCGTCCTCCACCTCTTCCTCCTCCTCGGCCATAGCCCCGGTCGTTGCGGTCGGGGCGTCGGCCGGCACGCACATCTCGCACGGCCCTGAGCTCTTGGCATTCGTTGGTGTTATGGGTGTGGAGGTTGTGGTACACGCAGTACCAGCCGCCCTTGGATGACTCGGGCTGGTCCCTGCCTTGCTTGGTGTCTGGCTCTGCTGCAAGCACAACAGCCCCCTTGCGCTTCACGTCCTTGACCTTGGGCTTCTTCTCTTCTGGATCGGTAGCCGGAAGCTCGTGGAGGGAGAGACGCCCTTCCTCAGCCCTGGCGCACTTGGTCGCCAAGTTGAACAGCTCCAGGGATGTGCACAGGTCTTCATGGATTGCTAGCTCCTCTTTCATCTTGATGTCACGCACGCCGTCGGAGAAAGCTGAGATGATGGCCTCCTCAGTCACCCTGGGGATCTTGAGGTGAGCGTTGTTGAAGTGCTAGATGTACTTTTGCAGGGTCTCTCCTGGCTGTTGCTTGATGCGGCGCAGGTCACTCATGGCCGGGGGCCGATCACGAGTGCCCTAGAAGTTGGCGATGAAGCGAGTGCGCATCTTGTCCCAGGAGGAAATCATGCCAAGAGCCAGGTTCAGGAGCCGGGTGCGGGAACCGTCCTTGAGCGCCATGGAAAACCAGTTCGCCATGACCTTCTCGTCCCCATTGGCGGCTTCGATGCCCAGCTCGTAGAGCTGGAGGAACTCCGCAGGGTCAGCCGTGCCATCGTAGCGCGGGGGCAGATTTGGCTTGAACTTGCCCGACCAAGCTACGCTACGCAGCTCGGCGGTGAAGGCACGGCAGCCTGCAGTGGCCACTGGGGGCCTTTGGTGGCGAAGGACTTAATCTTGGAGGTCTCCACGCGCCGCAGCCAGGAGCAGCGCGAGGTCTTGGCACGCTGGAGCAGGAGCGCGGTCATGACGCACCGGTGGAGGGAGCACGCGGGCAACTCCTTGAGGACGAGGGATCTCTTGGCAGCTCTTCTCTTGCTGCACAGGTGCTGGACGGAGCGGGTCCTGTCCAGGGGCCGCGCGCCTTGGGGCCAGGGCGCCTTCTTGAGGGGGAGGCGGCTGAGGCGCCTCCGGAGCCGCGTTGCCCGCGTAGGGCGGTGGGCGGTGTAGCGAGAGGGACGGTGCAGGGGAGCCCCTGCGTCGCTGACGAGCTCGGTGATGCGGGCGAGCCACTCATCGTAGAGGTCGTCGACGAGACGGTAGTGCAGGAGCTCTCGCACCAGGAACAACACGGCGTGCGCGTCCGCAGGAGCGCGACGGGCGTGGGACGACGAACCGGCTGGAGTCAGCAACGGGGTGGCGGTGCGGCCTTCTCGCTGCACCGAGGGATGCAGGGACAAGGCCTGCTGCTCGTTCCCCGCTGGACCGGTGGCGGCATTGACGGCAGGCGACGGGGAACGATGGGGGCATCCGCCGACGGGCGCCGTCTGGGCAACGCGGGTGGCGAGAACAGCCCGACGCTTGGCGCGGGCTCGACGAGCGTCACACATGGATGCGACGGACGGCGAAACACAAGACGGCGGAAGGCGGATTGTCGCGCACCCCCTACCTGGCGCGCCAAATGTCAGATTTCGGGTTCCGGCAGACCCTTAAGGTTCGAACTCTGGGGTGCGCACGGAGATCACTCCCCCTACCGGCTCACGTCTCGTCGTCTCGCAAAGGATCTAGGCTACACGAAGAACAACACAAGGGACACAAGGTTTATACTAGTTCGGGCCACCATTGTGGTGTAATACCCTACTCTAGTTTGTGGTGTGGTGGATTGCCTCAAGGGCTGATGATGAACAATACAAGGGAAGAACAACCTCGCAAGGGATGTTCTTGTGTTGGTGGTTCTGGCTAAGGTTCGACTAGTCGACCCCCTGCCTTGAGAGTGGCTAGCCCTATTTATAGAGCAAGGCCCTGGTCCTCTTCCCAAATATTGAGCGGGAAGGGCGCCCACAATTGGCCATTTGAAGGGGAACATCTAGTACACTTATCCTGACTAAAGTTGGTCCTCGCCTGCCAAAGGCCCTGATGATGACGCCTTCCTGGGCTCCACGATGACCTCCATCTTGCCGTTCTGCTGGTCTTGGTCTTGTTGCACCGGAATGGTAACATTTGCCTGATGCCTTGGCCTGTGCTTGCCCCCTTTGCACCAAAGAGGAAACAAGGATACTGCGCAGGCCGGCGCCCACCTGGCTCTGGTCGTCATGGCTTGCGTCACAGGCACCTCATGAGGTACCCCGCCTTGATCTCTATGCCTCCTCGCGAGCCAACCTGACGAGGCTGCGCCTGAGGAAGCTTCCTGCCGTCCGCCCCGTGAGGCTTGGCCCCTCGCGAGGTTCTTGGTCTTGTGTTGACAAAGATGGGTCGTACTGGGCCACTCCTTGAGCCACACCGCAGGCAGGCAAGTCTGGGTACCCCCATTCCCAGAACGCCGACAGATTGGGCCACCTTGCTGCACCTTATTTACTTTTGTTACTTGTTACCCATTACGAATTACCTTATCACAAAGGGATAATTGAAATTGTGCCCTTAGTTGTGTCCCACTCGACTGATTTGCCCCTAATTTTGAAAAACCCGTGGTCCTGCCCAAGTGCATTTGGTCTCCTTGTGTTTTTTCCCTTCCATCCCAATTCCGTCCAATCAAAGGCGTTTGACTGTTAGAGAGACATTTTTCTGGACCACTTTGCCCCTCCTTCCAAATTTAGTTAAAAATTAAAGAAAAAAACAAGTTACATTTACATGTGGGACCCAATTAAATACAATAGAAAAAAGCCTTCCCTCTTCCTATCTTCTTCCTCCCCCGGCTCATCCCTGACCTCCATCCCGGCCATGGCACCCTACGCCCCACCGCCGGCCGCCAGTCCCTCCCCGACCTCCATCCTGCTGGATCCTGTCCAGCTGACGCCTTCCCGACCGGATCCACCGTCTCTGTCGTGCCCCCATGCCCCCGCACCAATCCTGGCCTCCCCTATATTGCGTGACCGCCCCATGCCCCAGGATCTGTGCTGCCGTCCCTAGATCGGCCTTGTCTCGTTGGCTCCGGCGGATTGGGCTGCGGGAGGCACGGGCACTCCGGCCACCTACCTCAGCCACCAAGTTGGACGATGACCTTGGCTGCATCGCACAAAGCAGGGCTCCGGTGTGGCTGCGAGGCAAAGAGGCGAGGTGCGGGTGCTCCGGCGACGAGAACGTCGGGGAATTGTGGGGATGTGGATGTGGCCAAGGTGGGGTAGAAGATCCGGTGAACTCCAAGGGCAGCAGCGCGGCGCTCTGCACATCTAATGGGGGGAGAGGAGTTACGGGAGAGAGGAAGGAACCGGGCCGGGAGGGCCAAATTTGGGCCATGGCAGGCCGCAGTGGTGGTGGTTGGCTCGGGAAGCGCCAAGCTGCAAGGGCAAAATGGTCCAGAAAAATGTCTCTCTAACAGTCAAACGCCTTTGACTGGATGAAATTGGGATGGAAGGGCAAAAACACAAGGGGACCAAATGCACTTGGGCAGGACCACGTGTTTTTCAAAATTAGGGGCAAATCAGTCGAGTGGAACACAACTAAGGGCACAATTTCAATTATCCCTATCACAAAACTATCGGTTACCGATAATTTTTGTGCTTGCAGAGAATACCTTACTGAAAACCGCTTGTCATTTCCTTCTGCTCCTCGTTGGGTTCGACACTCTTACTTATCAAAAGGACTATGATAGATCCCCTACACTTGTGGGTCATCAAGACTCTTTTCTGGCGCTGTTGCCGGGGAGTGAAGCGCCTTTGGTAAGTGGAACTTGGTAAGGAAAAATTTATAGTGTGCTGAAATTTACTATCACTTGTTACTATAGAAAGTAACCCTTTGAGGGGTTTGTTCGGGGTATCTTCACCCCGACCAGCAGATCAAAGAGTTGCTCCTCAACCTACTGAACCTACTAAAAATGTTTACTTTGAAATTCCTTCGGGTATGATAGAGAAACTGCTAGCTAATCCTTTTACAGGAGATGGAACATTGCATCCCGATTTGCACCTAATCTATGTGGATGAAGTTTGTGGATTATTTAAGCTTGCAGGTATGCCCGAGGAAGTTATCAAGAAGAAGGTCTTCCCTTTATCTTTGAAGGGAAAGGCATTTACATGGTTTAGGCTATGTGATGATATGGGATCATGGAACTACAACCGATTGAAATTGGAATTTCATCAGAAGTTTTATCCTATGCATCTTGTTCATCGTGATCGTAATTATATATATAATTTTTGGCCTCGCGAAGGAGAAAGCATCGCTCAAGTTTGGGGAGGCCTAAGTCAATGTTATATTCATGCCCCAATCATGAGCTCTCAAGAGAAATTATTATTCAAAAAATTTATGCTCGGCTTTCTCTCAACAATCGCTCCATGCTCGATTCTTCTTGTACTGGCTCTTTCATGATGAAGACTATAGAATTCAAATGGGATTTATTGGAAAGAATTAAACGCAACTCGGAAGATTGGGATCTCGAGAAGGTAAGGAGTCAGGTATAACACCTAAGTTTGATTGTGTTAAATCTTTTATGGATACCGATGCTTTTCGTGAATTTAGCACTAAATATGGACTTGACTCTGAGATAGTAGCTTCTTTCTGTGAATCATTTGCTACTCATGTTGACCTCCCTAAGGAGAAGTGGTTTAAATATAATCCTCCCATTGAAGTAAAAGTAGTTGCACCTATTAAAGTTGAAGAAAAGACTATCACTTACAATGATCCTATTGTTCCTACTACCTATATTGAGAAACCCCCTTTCCCTTCTAGGATAAAGGATCATGCTAAAGCTTCAACTATGGTTCGTAAGAGTAATACTAGAACACCTACACCACCTGAGAAAATTAAAGTTGAACCTAGTATTGCTATGGTTAAAGATCTCCTGGCTGAAAATATTGATGGGCATGTTATTTACTTCTGTGATGAAGCTGCTAGAATTGCTAGACCCGATACTAAAAAGAAACATAGACCTGTTGTAGGCATGCCTGTTATTTCTGTTAAAATAGGAGATCATTGTTATCATGGCTTATGTGATATGGGTGCTAGTGCAAGTGCAATACCTCATTCCTTATACAAAGAAATTATGCATGATATTGCACCTGCTGAGATAGAAGAAATCGATGTTAGAATTAAGCTTGCCAATAGAGATACTATTTCACCAGTTGGGATTGTTAGAGATGTTGAAGTCTTGTGGGGGAAAGTTAAATATCCTACTGATTTTCTTGTTCTTGTCTCCTCACAAGTTGACTTTTGTCCCATTATATTTGGTAGACCCTTCTTGAATACTGTTAATGCTAAGATAGACTGCAAAAAGTATATTGTTACGATTGGTTTAGGGGATATGTCTCATGACTTTAATTTTGCTAAATTTCATAGACAACCCCATGATAAAGAATTGCCTAGTAAGGATGAAATTATTAGTCTTGCTTCTACTGCCGTGCCTCCTAATGATCCTTATAACAATATTTGCTAGACCATGAAAATGATATGTTTATGAATGAAAGAAGGGAGATAGATGAAGTATTCTTTAAATAGGTACCTATTTTGAAACACAACTTGCCTTTTGAAATTCTAGGGGATCCTCCACCACCCAAGGGTGATCCCGTGTTTGGGCTTAAACCACTACCTGATACTCTTAAATATGCTTATCTTGATGAAAAGAAGATATATCATTTTATTATTAGTGCTAACCTTTTAGAGCAGGAAGAGGAGAAATTATTGAAAACTTTGAAGAAGCATTGTGCTACTATTGGATATACTCTTGATGATCTTAAGGGCATTAGTCCCACTCTATGCCAACACAAAATAAAACTGGAGAAAGACGCCAAACCAGTTGTTGATCACCAATGACGGTTAAATCCTAAGATGAAAGAAGTGGTAAGAAAAGAAATACTAAAGCTCCTGGAGGCAGGTATAATTTATCCTGTTGCTGATAGTCAGTGGGCAAGTCCTGTCCATTGTGTCCCTAAGAAGGGAGGTATTACTGTCGTTCCTAATGATAAAGATGAATTGATCCTGCAAAGAATATTACAGGTTATAGGATGGTAATTGATTTCTGCAAATTAAACAAAGCTACTAAAAAGGATCATTACCCTTTGCCTTTTATTGATCAAATGCTAGAAATATTATCCAAACATACACATTTTTTCTTTCTAGATGGTTACTATGGTTTCTCTCAAATACCTGTGTCAAAAGAGGATCAAGAAAAGACCACTTTTACTTGCCCTTTCCGTACTTTTGCTTATAGACGTATGCCTTTTGGTTTATGTAATGCACCTGCTAGCTTTCAAAGATGCATGATGGCTATATTCTCTGACTTTTGTGAAAAGATTGTTGAGGTTTTCATCGATGATTTCTCCGTTTATGGATCTTCTTTTGATGATTGCTTGAGCAACCTTGATCGAGTTTTGTAGAGATGTGAAGAAACTAATCTTGTCTTGAATTGGGAAAAATGCCACTTTATGGTTAATGAAGGCATTGTCTTGGGGCATAAAATTTCTGAAACAGGTATTGAAGTTGATAAAGCTAAAGTTGATGCTATTGAAAAGATGTTGTGTCCTAAAGATATTAAAGGTATAAGAAGTTTCCTTGGTCATGCCGGTTTTTATAGGAGGTTTATTAAGGACTTCTCGAAAATTTCTAGGCCTCTGACTAATCTCTTACAAAAAGATGTTCCTTTTGTCTTCGATGATGATTGTGTAGATGAATTTGAAATACTTAAGAAAGCTTTGATTTCTGCACCTATTGTTCAGCCACCGGATTGGAATTTACCCTTTGAAATTATGTGCGATGCTAGTGATTATGCCATAGGTGCTGTTCTAGGACAAAGAGTTGATAAGAAACTAAATGTTATTCAATATGCTAGTAAAACTCTAGACAGTGCCCAGAGAAATTATGTTACTACTGAAAAATAATTTTTTGTAGTTGTATTTGCTTGTGATAAGTTTAGACCTTATATCGTTGACTCTAAAGTAATGTTCACACTGATCATGCTGCTATTAAATATCTTATAGAAAATAAAGATGCTAAACCTAGACTTATTAGATGGGTTCTCCTACTACAAGAATTTGATTTGCATATTGTTGATAGAAAGGGAGCTGAGAACCCCGTTGCAGACAACTTGTCTAGGTTAGAGAATGTTCTTGATGACCCACTACCTATTGATGATAGCTTTCCTGACGAACAATTAGCTATCATAAATGCTTCTCGTACTACTCCATGGTATGCTGATTATGCTAATTACATTGTTGCTGAATTTATACCACCTAGTTTCACGTACCAGCAAAAGAAAAAGTTTTTCTATGATTTAAGGCATTACTTCGGGGACGACCCACACGTTTCTAAAGAAGGAGTAGATGGTGTTATTAGACGTTGTGTACCTGGGAATGAACAGGAACAGATCCTACACAAGTGTCACTCCGAGGCTTATGGAGGACACCACGCTAGAGATAGAACTGCGCATAAGGTATTGCAATCCAGTTTTTATTGGCCTACTCTCTTCAAGGATGCCCGTAAGTTTGTCTTGTCTTACGATGAATGTCAAAGAATTGGTATTATTAGTAGACGTCAAGAAATGACTATGAATTATTCACTTGTTATTAAACCATTTGATGTTTGGGGCTTTGATTATATGGGATTGTTTCCTTCCTCTAATGGGTATACACATATTTTAGTTGTTGTTGATTATGTTACTAAGTGGGTAGAAGCTATTCCAACTACTAGTGCTGATCATAACACCTCTATTAAGATGCTTAACAAAGTTATTTTTCCGAGGTTTGGAGTCCCTAGATACCTAATGACTGATGGTGGTTCATATTTTTTCATGGTGCTTTTCGTAAAATGCTTGCTAAGTATGATGTTAATCATAGAATTGCATCTCCATATCACCCACAGTCTATGGCCAAGTAGAACTGAGTAATAGAGAGCTTAAATTGATTTTGCAAAAGACTGTTAATAGATCTAGAAAGAATTGGTCCAAGAAACTTGATGATGCATTATGGGCTTATAGAACTGCATATAAAAATCCTATGGGTATATCTCCATATAAAATGGTTTATGGAAAAGCATGTCACTTACCTCTCGAACTAGAACATAAGGCATATTGGGTAAAGAGCTCAATTATGATTTCAAACTTGCCAGTGAGAAGAGGTTATTTGACATTAGCTCACTTCATGAATGGAGAACTCAAGCCTATGAGAATGCCAAACTGTTTAAAGAAAAAGTTAAAAGATGGCATGAAAAAAGGATACAAAAGGGTGAGTATAATGTAGGTGATTATGTGTTGCTTTTCAACTCTTGTTTAAGATTTTTTTGCAGGAAAACTCCTCTCTAAATGGGAAGGTCCTTACGTTATCGAGGAGGTCTATCGTTCCGGTGCCAAAAAAATCAACAACTTCGAAGGCACAAATCCGAAGGTGGTGAACGGTCAAAGAACCAAACATTATATCTCAGGTAATCCCATAAATGTTGAAACCAATGTGATTGAAACCGTAACCCCGGAGGAATACATAAGGGACACTTTCCAGAACGTTTCAGACTCCGAAAAGGAATAGGTATGTGGTATGGTAAGTAAACCGACTCCAAAACAGTTCTAATAGCATTTTTTTCTCCGTTTGGGATATTTAAGAAAATAGTAAAATAAGAAGTAGTCCGGGAAGGACACAAGGCGTCCACGAGGGTGGAGGGCGTGCCCTACCCCCCTGGGCAGGCCCCCTGCCTCGTGGGCACCTCGTTTGCTCTCTGAACTCCGTCTTCTTGCACGATACTTCTTGTGGTCGGTAAAAAATCATTATATAATCTCCCGAAGGTTTTGACCACCGTACCACGACGAAATCCTCTATTTTTGTTTTGAGCTATTTCTGTCGCGGAGTAGAGAAAGATGTGTTCTCAAGAGTCGGTAGGGGAGAGTCGGGTGTCTCACCCGACACCGGGACCAGGAGCAAACAGCTATGCTGACAACTTTGGGCCATCAACAGAGGAAGAGATGGAGGCCGATTTGAAAAGGATAGATGCCATGGAGGAGGATCAAGAAGTTACTTCTCGCTTCCGAGCCGAATTCACGATGGGGGAACTACAGAGCTCATCTATTCCAAACTCGGTCATCCCTTCCAATGTTAGATTTCTTTCTTATGAAAATATGAAAAAGAGTGTCACTTGTTCTCCAGCAGCTATGCAACATCCATGGGTGAAAGGAGCTTTAGCCGTCACGGGTAAGTTCCGTAAGGAAATAATGGACCTCAAGCTGCAAGTCAATAAGCTCGAGGAGAATTGTATCCTGAGGGGCATCATCGCCAAGAATATCACATCACCACCTCCGAAGAAAGAGACATAATCACATGGGTATGGGCACTCCCCTCGGCAACTGCCAAGCTTGGGGAGGTGCCCCGGTATCGTATCACCATCACACTCCTATCTTTACTGTTTTTCTTACTTTGATCCTTTTGGTAATATCTTGATCTAGTAGAATAAAGTTTTAGAATGATCTAGTTTTGAGTTTTGCTTTATGATTCCTCTATGTAATCGAGTCCGTGAGCTATATATAACAAAGATTAGTCTTGAGTCAAGGGCTTTGCTATCTTGCTATGATCTTGAGGGAATAAAAGAAAAGGAAAGAATAAAAAGAAATAAAGAGATCATATGGATCTTATGGAGAGTAATGACTTCACGTATTAAGAGTATGATGAATAAAAGTTGTTGAGAGTTGGCAAACATAGTTTTGGTCATCGTTGCAATTAATAGGAAGTAATAAAGAAAGAGAGGTTCTCACATATAAATATACTATCTTGGGCATCTTTTATGATTGTGAGCACTCATTAAAATATGACATGCTAAAGAGTTGATGTTGGACAAGGAAGACAACGTAATGGTTATGTTTTCTTATATCCGAAATAAAGTATATTGTCATGGATCATCCAACATGTTGAGCTTGCCTTTCCCTCTCATGCTAGCCAAATTCTTTGCACCAAGTAGAGATACTACTTGTGCTTCCAAATATCCTTAATCCCAGTTTTGCCATGAGAGTCCACCATATCTACCCATGGATCGAGTAAGATCCTTCAAGAAAGTTTTCATTGTTGCAAGCAATAAAAAAATGCTCTTTAAATATGTATGATTTATTGATGTGGGAGAAAATAAGCTTTATACAATCTTGTGATGTGGAAGAAATAAAAGCGACGGACTGCATAATAAAGGTCCATATCACATGTGGCAATATAAACTGGCGTTCTTTTGCATTAAGATTTTGTGCATCCAACCCTAAAAGCACATGACAACCTCTGCTTCCCTCTACGAAGGGCCTATCTTTTATTTTTGTCTTATACCTTCATACAAGGGTCATGGTGATCTTCACCTTTCCTTTTTACATTTTATCCTTTGGCAAGCACATTGTGTTGGAAAGATCCTGATATATATATCCAATTTTATGTAAGTTAGCATGAACTATTATTGTTGACATTACCTTTGAGGTAAAAGGTTGGGAGGCAACACTATAAGCCCCTATCTTTCTCTGTGTCCGATTAAAACTTCATACCCATAAGTATTGCGTGAGTGTTAGCAATTGTGAAAGACTAAATGATAGTTGAGTATGTGTACTTGCTGAAAAGCTCTTATATTGACTCTTTCCGATGTTATGATAAATTGCAATTGCTTCAATGACCGAGATTATAGTTTGTTAGTTTTGAATGAAGTTTCTGATTCATACTTGACATTGTGAATAGATTGTTACTTTAGTATAATAAATCATATGACAATATTTATATATGTTGCCGTTATAAGAATAATCATGATGCCCTCATGTCCGTATTTTATTTTATCGACACCTTTATCTCTAAACATGTGGTCATATTTTTTGATATTGGCTTCCGCTTGAGGACAAGCGAGGTCTAAGCTTGGGGGAGTTGATACATCCATTTTGCATCATGCTTTGATATTGATATTTATTGCATTATGGGCTATTATTACTCATTATGTCACAATACTTATGCCTTTTCTCTTTTATTTTACAAGGTTTACATGAAGAGGGAGAATGCCGGCAGCTGGAATTCTGGGCTAAAAAGGAGCAAATATTAGAGACCTATTCTGCACAACTCCAAAAGTCCTGACACTCCATGGAGGTTATTTTTGGAATTAATAAAAAATACCGAGCGAAGAAAATACCAAAGGGGGGCCAACCACAATCCACGAGGGTGGGGGGCACGCCCTACCCCCTGGGCGCGCACCCTGCCTTGTGGGCCACCTGTCAGGCCTCTGGTGCCCATCTTTGGCTATATGAAGTCTTTCGCCCTGGAAAAAATCAAGGAGAAGCTTTCGGGACGAAACACCGTCGCCACGAGGCGGAACCTTGGTGGAACCAATCTAGGGCTCTGGCGGAGCTGTTCTGCCGGGGAAACATCCCTCCGGGAGGGGGAAATCATCGCCATTGTCATCACAATCAATCCTCTTATCTGGAGGGGGTCAATCTCCATCAACATCTTCACCAGCACTATCTCCTCTCAAACCCTAGTTCATCTCTTGTATCCGATCTTTGTCTCAAAGCCTTAGATTGGTACATGTGGGTTGCTAGTAGTGTTGATTACTCCTTGTAGTTGATGCTAGTTGGTTTATTCGGTAGAAGACATATGTTCAAATCCTATATGCATATTAATACCCCTCTGATTATGAACATGAATATGATTTTTGAGTAGTTACGTTTGTTCCTGAGGACATGGGAGAAGTCTTGCTATAAGCAGTCATGTGAATTTGGTATTCATTCGATATTTTGATGAGATGTATGTTGTCTTTCCTCTAGTGGTGTTATGTGAACGTCGACTACATGACACCTCACCATTATTTGGGCCTAGAGGAAGGCATTGGGAAGTAATAAGTAGATGATGGGTTGCTAGAGTGACAGAAGCTTAAACCCTAGTTTATGTGTTGCTTCGTAAGGGGCAGATTTGGATCCATATGTTTCATGCTATGGTTAGGTTTACCTTAATTCTTCTTTCATAGTTGCGGATGCTTGCGAGAGTAGTTAATCATAAGTGGGATTCTTGTCTAAGGAAGGGAAGCACCCAAGCACCAATCCACCCACATATCAGATTATCAATGTAACGAACTCAAATCATATAAGCGTGATGAAAACTAGCTTGATGATAATTCCCATGTGTCCTCGGGAGCGTTTTCCTTCATATAAGAATTTGTCCAGGCTTGTCCTTTGCTACAAAAAGGATTGGGCCACCTTGCTGCACCTTATTTACTTTTGTTACTTGTTACCCATTATGAATTACCTTATCACAAAACTATCTGTTACCGATAATTTTAGTGCTTGCAGAGAATACCTTACTGAAAACCGCTTGTCATTTCCTTCTAATCCTCGTTGGGTTCGACACTCTTACTTATCAAAAGGACTACGATAGATCCCCTACACTTGTGGGTCATCAGACAGCTGCATTCACGTTAAATAGGGCACCGTCTAAATCCATTGAGACGACACCGTGTGAACTATGATTTGGCAAGAAAACTAAGTTGTCGTTTCTTAAAGTTTGGGATTGCGACACTTATGTCAAAAGGCTTCAGCCTGATAAGCTTGAACCCAAATCAGAGAAGTGCATCTTCATAGGATACCCTAAGGAGACAACTGGGTACACCTTCTACCACAGATCCGAAGGCAAGATCTTTGTTGCCAAGAATGGAACCTTTCTAGAGAAGGAATTTCTATCGAAAGAAGTGAGCGGGAGGAAAGTAGAACTTGATGAGGTAATTGTACCTTCTCTCGAATTGGAAAGTAGCACATCAATGAAATTCGTTCCCGTGATGCCTACACCAACTAGTGAGGAAGCTAATGATGATGATCATGAAACTTCATATCAAGTTACTACTGGACCTCGTAGGTCGAACAAAGCATGTTCCACACAAGAGTGGTATGGTAATCCTGTCCTAGAAGTCATGTTACTAGACCATGATGAACCTACAAACTGTGAAGAAGCTATGATGAGCCCAGATTCCAACAGATGGCTTGGGGCCATGAAATCTGAGACAGGATCCATGTATGAGAACAAAGTGTGGACTTTGGTGGACTTGCTTGATGATCGGCAAGCCGTAGAGAATAAATCGATATTCAAGAAGAAGACTGACACTGATGGTAATGTTACTGTCTACAAAGCTCGACTTGTCGCAAAAGGTTTTCGACAAGTTCAAGAGGTTGACTACGATGAGAATTTCTCACCCATAGCGATGCTTTAGTTCGTCCAAATCATGTTAGCAATTGCTGCATTTTATGATTATGAAATCTGGCAAATAGACGTCAAAACTGCATTCCTTAGTGGATTTCTTAAAGAAGAGTTGTATATGATGCAACCAGAAGGTTTTGTCGATCCTAAAGGTGCTAACAAAGTGTGCAAGCTCCAGCGATCCATCTATGGACTGGTGCAAGCATCTCGGAGTTGAATATACGCTTTGATGAGGTGATCAAAGCATATGATTTTATACAAACTTTCGGTGAAGCCTGTATTTACAAGAAAGTGAGTGGGAGCTCTGTAGCATTTCTAATATTATATGTGGATGACATATTGCTGATTGGAAATGATATAGAATTTCTGGATAGCATAAAAGGATACTTGAATAAGAATTTTCCAATGAAAGACCTCAGTGAAGCTTCTTACATATTGGGCATCAAGATCTATAGAGATAGATCAAGACGCGTGATAAGATTCTCAATGAGTACATACCTTGACAAGATTTTGAAGGAGTTCAAAATGGATCAGTCAAAGAAGGAGTTATATCCTGTATTATAAGGTGTGAAGTTGAGTAAGACTCAAAACCCGACCACGACAGAAGATAGAGAGATAATGAAAGTCATTCCCTCTGCCTCAGCCATAGGCTCTATAAAGTATGCCATGCTGTGCACCAGACCTGTTGTGTACCTTGCCATGAGTTTGGCAAGGGGGTACAATAGTGATCCAGGAGTGGATCACTGGACAGCGGTCAAAATTATCCTTAGGTACCTTAAAGAGGACTAAGGAAATGTTTCTCGGTTATGGAAGTGATAAAGAGTTCGTCATAAAGGGTTACGTCGATGCAAGCTTTAACACTGCTCCATATGACTCTGAGTCTCAATCTGGATACGTATTGAACGTGGGAGCAATTAGCTAGAGTAGCTCCATATAGAGCATTATAAACAGAAATTTGCAAATTACATACGACTCTGAATGTGGCAGACCCATTGACTAAAACTTCTCTCACAAGCAAAACATGATCACACCTTAGTACTCTTTGGGTGTTAATCACATGACAATGTGAACTAGATTATTGACTCTAGTAAACTCTTTGGGTGTTAGTCACATCTCACATGGCGATGTGAACTAGATTATTGAATCTAGTGCAAGTGGGAGACTGAAGGAAATATGCCCTAGAGGCAATAATAAAGGTGTTATTTTATATTACCTTATTCATGATAAAGGTTTATTATTAATGCTAGAATTGTATTGACCGGAAACCTAAATACATGTGTGAATACATAAACAAATAATGTGTCCCTAGTGAGCCTCTACTAGACTAGCTAGTTGATCAAAGATGGTTAAGGTTTCCTAACCATGGACATGTGTTGTCATTTAATAACGGGATCACAAAATTAGGAGAATTATGTGATGGACAAGACCCATCTGTTATCTTAGCATAATGATTGTTCAGTTTTATTGCTATTGCTTTCTTCATGTCAAATACATATTCCTTTGACTATGAGATTATGCAACTCCCAGATACCGGAGGAATGCCTTGTGTGCTATCAAACGTCACAACGTAATTCAGTGATCATAAATATGCTCTATAGGTATCTCCGAAGTTGTCTATTGAGTTGGCATAGATCAAGATTAGGATTTGTCACTCCGAGTATCGGAGAGGTATCTCTGGGCCCTCTCGGTAATACACATCATAAGCTTGCAAGCAAATGACTAAGGAGTTAGTCACGAGATGATGTATTACAGAACGAGTAAAGAGACTTTCCGGTAACGAGATTGAACTAGGTATGAAGATACTAATGATCGAATCTCGGGCAAGTAACATATCGACGGACAAAGGGAATTACGTATGATGTCATAATGGTTCGACCGATAAAGATCTTCGTATAATATGTTGGAGCCAATATGAGCATCCAGGTTCCACTATTGGTTATTGACCGGAGAGGTGTCTCAGTCATGTCTACATAGTTCTCGAACCCCGTAGGGTCCGCACGCTTAACGTTCGATGATGATATAGTATTATATGAGTTATGTGATTTGGTGACCGAATGTTGTTTAGAGTCCCAGATGAGATGACGGACATGACGAGGAGTCTCAAAATGGCCGAGAGGTAAAGATTGATATATAGGACGATGATATTCGGACACCGGAAGTGTTCCGAAGAATATCAGGTACATATCGGGTCACCGGAAGGGGTTCCGGGCACCTCCGGCAAAAGATATGGGCCTTATGGGCCAAAGGGGAAACGCACCAGCCACAAGGGGCTAGTGCACCCCCATATGGACCGGCCAAGGTGGAGAAGGAAAGGGGAAGGAGGAAAGGGGAAGGAGGAAAGGTAACAAAGGGAATAGGATTCCCCTTCCTTCCTCCTCCCCCCCCCTCTTTCCTCCCCCCTCCGATATATATGGCAGGGGGGCACGCGGCTTGGAAGGAGCCCAAGTAGGATTTGGTCCTACTTGGGGTGCCTTGTGGCCTCTCCCCTCCCCCTCCCACCTATATATATGTGGGGGGCACCCCTAGCACACACCAGACAATTGCCTAGCCGTGTGCGCCCCCCTGTCGGTGTCAAAACCGGCGGATCTCGGGTAGGGGGTCCCGAACTGTGTGTCTAAGGTCGATGGTAACAGGAGACGGGGGACACGAAGTTTACCCAGGTTTGGGCCCTCTCTATGGAGGTAATACCCTACTTCCTACTTGATTGATCTTGATGAATATGAGTATTACAAGAGTTGATCTACCACGAGATCATAATGGCTAGAACTCTAGAAGTCTATCCTATGGGATTATTATTCTGCCCTATGTACTAAACCCGCCGGTTTATATAGACGCCGGAGGGGACTAGGGTTACACAAAGTCAGTTACAGAGAAAGGAATCTACATATCTGAATCGCCAAGCTTGCCTTCCACGCAAGGGAGAGCCCCACCCGGACACGGGAAGAAGTCTTGTGTCCTGTATCTTCATAGCCCAATAGTTCGGCCAAAGTATATAGTCCGGCTATCCGAGGACCCCTTAATCCAGGACTCCCTGAGTAGCCCCTGAACCAGGCTTCAATGACGATGAGTCTGGTGTGCAGATTATCTTCGGCATTGCAAGGCGAGTTCCCTCTCCGAATACTCCAACATGGTCTTCGAACACAAGAATCGTGTCCGGCTCTGCAAAACAAGTACCACACACAACCATAGAGAGTATAATATTTCACGAGTCCAATCCGCTGACAACTTTTCGTAGCGTGACATCAGGTCACTGCCCGGCCATTATTTGAACTGTTTTTTAGTCTTGCCGTTTCGTATTTCGAGGCGCGGTTTCACTGGCACGTCTTGTCAAAGCAGAGATCGTGTCCCCTTATTGCGGGATTCTCAACAATACGGGTGTGGGTAACCCAACCGTGCCATATGCATGGCCCTTGGGGAATAGACGAGTTTTAAGGCGAGTGGGGAGGCGCATAATATTCACTGCCTTTATAAAGGGATAAGGATTCACCCCTTTTCCCCCCACCCCTTCTCCTTCCTCTGCCCATTCATTCTTGAGCTCCAGCGCCCAAGCTCTCACATTTTCCGTCCAAAAAAGCACTCCCACCATGTCCGGATCCAGAGCAGGAGGCAAGTGGATGGCCTCCTTTGTCAAGGAGAAGGACATCACAAAGCTCCGGGAGGCCGGGTACCTGGCCAAGGAAATCGCCCATCGACTTCCGACCAAGGGACAGATCGTCCCCACCTCGGAGCCCCAGGAGAGGGTGGTGTTCATCTCACACTTCGTCCACGGGCTGGGATTCCCCCTCCACCCGTTTGTTTGGGGACTCATGTTCTACTACGGGCTGGCCTGGACTTCCACGATCTGGACCCCAACTCCATCCTCAACATCTCGACATTTATTGTCGTGTGCAAGGCCTTCCTACGCATCCCACCTCACTTAGGCCTATGGCTGAAGACCTTCAATGTGAAGCCGGAGGTGGTGAGCGACGAACAAGCAGAGTGCGGAGGCGCCATGGTGGGCAAGATTTCCAATGTCACCTGGCCCGAAGGCTCCTTTGTGGAGACTGTCAAAGGGTTGCAGTCAGGGTGGTTCTACATCACAGAGCCGTGCGGCACCAACTGGGCAGTGGCTCCCGCATTCCGGTCCGGAGTCCCGATGCGGCTTACCTCCTGGCAAGAGAAAGGCCTGACCTGGTATTCCTCGGACGAGCTGATGGCACTCCAGACGTGCGTTCAGAACATGATAAACAAGAGAATCAAGCTCGTCAACGTGATCCAGGTGATGCTTGTTCGCCGGACCCTTCCGTGCCAACGTCGGACTTGCCATCTATGGGAGTTCGATCCGGTTAAGCACCGGACCCTACTGGAGCTCTTCAACACGACGCACGAAGACATCGGGACGGTGCTCTTCAAGGCCAACGAGGCGCCGCTGCCTATGACCGAGGATCGTGGGCATGACTTAACTCACCATGCTAATTTGGTAAGTTCATTCATGTTTTAAAGGTATACCCTTTACTTGCATATTTGAGGAAGGCATCTAAGCCTCCCTATTAATCTTTTCAGACCTGGAAAGAGATGGCGGAGCGGATTAACTGTCCGGCTCCGCTGCTCGAAGAACCAGCAATCCCGCTTCTGACGAAGATGCTGGTTCCGGTGCCTTACCAGGTGCTGGAGAAGAGGCCAAGAAGAAGGCCAAGGGGACCAGAGGTGGTCTCCGTCGCAAAGGCAATTTGGAAGTGGCGTCCTAAGAAGCCGAGGCTCACTCCTCCGCCGTCAAGGACAACGAGGAAGATGAGGAGGAAGAAGAAAGCCGTTCCTCCCTGCAGGGGGGAGAAAGAAGAGGATGGCCTCCACGCATCTAGAAGCCGAGGCGTCCAAGAAGGGGAAAACCTCCTTTCCGGACAGCTCCACAGCGGCCACCGACGGCAGCTGGGAGTGGGAGCCCAGGGCCAAGCCCCTGGCCAAATCGTAAGTGTCCGGATATGTTCATATATCCGACCTCTTTACTTTATTGTTTTAATGTGCTGAATTATGCATTCGCAGTCTATCTTGGTCCAATATCGAGCTATTCTCCTCTTTGGAGGGTTCACTAGACCCGTCGGCGATGGACAGCAGGACCCTTCCGGCGGCCTCCTCCCCCAAGACCGTGGACAACACTGAGGTGTTGTCCCGAGGGATCCCTGGCAAGGGAGAGGCTCAGGAGGCCATCCGGGTGGCGCCGGAGGGTGAAACCTCGATTGCCGAACACACAGGGGAGCAAACCCCCATGGGCACCAATGATGGGGGCCGCATCCAATTCGGCCCCCGGCCGAATACAGCTCCAGAGACCCATGTGGCTCCGGAATCAAACAGGTCGCCTCTTTCAAAAGAGGGAGGTGAGCCTACTCCACCGGTGACCTCTGTCCATCTAGAGGCACCAGATAGATTGCTGGAAGCGTTGCAAGGTGCTTCCATTGTTGAAGAACATCGTACCCTTATGGGCGGTGATTGAGAAGATCCAGTCCGCAAAGAGCGGATTGACCAAAGCGTGCATGAGCCTTCTAACAGGCTTTGAGGTAAGCAACGCAATTATAAAAAGAATGTCATAGTATAGACAGTAGCCCCTGATACTCTGTCCGGTGTTCAGAAAGAAAAGCCGAACAGAGGATCAAATAATTTTCGCAGGAGTCTAACTTAATATGTCTATGTGAATAAGCAGGCATCGCTGCTGGCTGCGACCTCACATACCGCGGAAGTCTCCGGACTAAAGCAAAGTCTGGGGCAGACCGAGGAGGAGCTCGGCCGCGTGAAAAAGCAGCTGGAAGATAGCCGAGGTATGCAATAATCTTGTATACAGGAAAGGATGAATAAATTATAGTGGTTGAACTGCCATTTTGTTTGTTAGGAGCGATGACTGAGGTGGAAACCCTTAAGAACACTACAAAAAAAGACACATCCGTGACATTTTGGGCCGAACGAAATTTTTTCTGACATACTTATGACACTTCTATGATGATAATTGTGACAAAACCTGGTATAATCATAGATGTGGTGGGCTCCTACTTCTATGACAAAAAATCATGACAGAAAATTGGCTTTTTGTCCTGGGCGGGCCGGAGACGCAGCTGCATGACATTCTTTGGGCCATCCATGACGGAAAAAACCATGGTAGAAGCAAGGGCGAGGAAAATTTCGGCGAGTTCCCGGTTATGGTGGGTGGTCGGGGGCCGAGCGATGCGCGTTTCTCTCGTACACGTACGCGCGTGTGTGCGAGGCGTGGGCTCTAGCTGAACCTGAGTGAGGTGTTGGGCTCTAACTAAACCCGAACGATTGCACTACAGGCTACGCGTTACTGGACCCGATCGAGCGATTCCTTCACTACTGCTGCTAACTGAAGTCGATCGATGCTGCCTCTGGATGAATAGTG